>NW_016817848.1:421591-437061 GCF_001698545.2 Rhinopithecus bieti | reverse complement strand
TGGTACTGGTACCAAAACAGAGATATAGACTAATGGAACAGAACAGAGGCCTCAGAAATAACACCACACATCTACAACCATCTGATCTTTGACAAACCTGACAAAAACAAGAAATGGGGAAAGGACTCCCTATTTAATAAATGGTGCTGGGAAAACTGGCTGGCCATAAGTAGAAAGCTGAAACTGGATCCCTTCCTTATGCCTTATACAAAAATTAATTCAAGATAGATTAAAGACTTAAATGTTAGACCTAAAACCATAAAAGACCTAGAAGAAAACCTAGGCAACACCATTCAAGACATAGGCATGGGCAAGGACTTTATGACTAAAACACCAAAAGCAATGGCAACAAAAGCCAAAATAGACAAATGGGATCTAATTAAACTAAAGAGCTTCTGCACAGCAAAAGAAACTACCATCAGATTGAACAGGCATCCTACAGAACAGGAGAAAAGTTTCGCAATCTACTCATCTGACGAAGGGCTGATATCCAGAATCTATAAAGAACTTAAACAAGTTTACAAGAAGAAATCAAACAACCGTATCAAAAAGTGGGCAAAGGATATGAACAGACACTTTTCAAAAGAAGACATTTATGCAGCCTACAGACACATGAAAAAATGCTCACCATCACTGGTCATCAGAGAAATGCAAATCAAAACCACTATGAGATACCATCTCACACCAGTTAGAATGGCAATCATTAAAAAGTCAGGAAACAACAGGTGCTGGAGAGGATGTGGAGAAACAGGAATGCTTTTACACTGTTGGTGGAAGTGTAAACTGGTTCAACCATTGTGGAAGACATTGTGGCCATTCCTCAAGGATCTAGAACTAGAAATACCATTTGACCCAGCCATCCCATTACTGGGTATATACCCAAAGGATTATAAATCATGCTACTATAAAGACACATGCACACGTATGTTTATTGCAGCACTATTCACAATAGCAAAGACTTGGAACCAACCCAAATGTCCATCAGTGATAGACTGGATTAAGAAAATGTGGCACATATACACCATGGAATACTATGCAGCCATAAAAAAGGATGAGTTCCTGTCCTTTGAGGCAACATGGATGAAGCTGGAAACCATCATTCTGAGCAAACTACTGCAAGGACAGAAAAGCAAACACTGCATGTTCTCACTCATAGGTGGGAAATGAAGAATGAAAACACTTGGACACAGAGCAGAGAGCATCACACACCGGGGCCTGTTGTGGGAGGGGGGATGGAGGAGGGATAGCATTAGGAGAAATACCTAATGTAAATGACAAGTTAATGAGTGCAGCAAACCAACACGGCACATGTATACATACGTAACAAACCCACACATTGTGCACATGCATCCTATAACTTAAAGTATAATAATAAAAAAAGTAAATTATATATTATAACCAAGTGGGACTTATCCTTGCAGTAATGCAAGGATGGCTAAGCATACAAAAAAAAATCAATGCAATATGTCACGCATTAATAGAATGAAAGACAAAAACACATGATCATCTCATTTTGACACAGAAAAAGTATGAATGAATGCTAATATTCAGCATTCTTCATAAAAATATGCAACAAACTAAGCACAGAAGTGAAATCCCTCAACATGATGAAAGGCTTTTGTGAAAAACCTACCACTTACATTATATTCAATGGTGAAAGATTGAAAGCTTTCCCCCTAGGATAAAGATGTCTACCTGCATACTCCATTTAATATTTTAATAGAGGTTCTAGCCAGAGCAATTAGAGAAGAAAAGGAAGTAAAAGACACCTAGAAATAAAAGAAAATGCAGAATAAAAGAAATGAAAGGGAGAAGTTAACCTATCTTCATTTGCAGATAACATGATCTTGTATATAGAACATTACAAGGAATATACATACACACATACACACTTAGTAGAGCTAATAAACTAATTCAGCCGAATTGCAGTACACAAGATCAACACTCAAAAATAAGTAGTGTTTCTGAGAAGAAAATTCTAAGAAGTGATTTATAATAGCATCAAAAAGGATAAAATATTTAGGAATACATTTAACCAAAGAGTTCAAGACTTAACACACTGAAAACTACAAAAATATTGCTAAATGAAATTAAAGAAAAGCTACGTAAATGGAAGAAAATCAGTGCTTATGGATTGGAAGACTTCATACTGTTAAACATGTCAATACTCTAAAAATAATCTACAGAGTCAATGCAATCTCTAGCAAAATCTCAGTGGCCTCTTTTGCAGAAATGAAAAAGCTGATCCCTAAAAGTCACATGAAATTGAAGGGACCCCAAATCACCAAAGAAAATCTTGAAGAAGAAAAAGCTGGAGAACTCACACTTTCCAATTTAAAACTTACTACCAAGCTATGGTAATCAAAATAGCGTGGCATTGCCAGAAGGATACACACAGATACACACACACAATGGGATAGTATTGAGACTCCAGAAATAAACTCATACATATGTGATTTTTTTGACAAGGGTTCCAAGAACATTCAATAGGGAAAGCATAGTCTCTTCCACAAACAATGCTGAGACAACTGGATATCCAAATGAAATTGGAACCCTACCTCACAGCATATACAAAAATTAAATCAAAGATCTCCATATAAGAGCTAAAACTATTAAAACTCTTAGAAGAAAATGTAGGAGTAAATCTTTATGACCTTGCATTTGTCAATGAATTCTTAGATATAATACCAAAATCATAAGAAATCAAAGAAAAAAACTGGATAAATTAGACTTCATCAAAATGTAAAACATCTGAGAATCACAGGACATGATCAAGAAAGTGAAAAGACAACCTACAGAATGGGAGAAAAATATTCTTAAATCATTTATCTGATAAGGATGTAGTACCCAGATTATATTTTTAAAAACTCTCTTATACTTCAACAACAAACAAGCACACAGATACAGGGTCCCCCTGCCCCCAACACACACACACACACAAAAGAATGGGCAGAGGGCCTGAATAGGACTTTCTCCAAGGAAGATACAAGCACACAAAAAGATGCTCAACATCATTAGTCTTTAGGGAAATGCAAATCAAAACCACAAGGAGAATCACTTCCCACTCACAAGGATGGCTGTAATTTTTTTTTTAAATAAAAAGATTGGCAAGGATGTGGAGAAATTGGAACCTTCATGCATTGCTAGAAATATAAAATGGTGCAAGCACTGTGGAAAATAATTTAGTAGTCCCTAAATAAGATCAACATAGAATTACCATATGACCCAGCAATTTTACTCCTATGCATACACCTAAGACAAATGAAAATATGTATTCAAACAAAACTTTGCACATGAATGTTCATAGCAGCACTATTCTCAAGGACCAAAAGGTAGAAACAACACATATATCCATGAACTAATGAATGAATTTTAAAATGTGGTATATTCATACAATGGAATATTACTCAATCACAAAAAGAAGTCAGTATTGATAAATGCTACAGCATGCTTGAACCACAAAAACATGCACAGTAAATGTAACCAGGCACAAAAGATCATACATTATATGATTCCATTTATTTGAAATATTTAGAATAGGAAAATCCATAGAGACAAAAATCAGATTAATGGTTGCCAGGTGTTGGAGGAGGGAGACATGGGAGTGACTGCTTAATGTATAAGGGGTTCTTTGTGGGAAAGGGTGATGAAAATATCATGGAATTATATAGAGGTAATGGGCCCAGTGCCATGGCCCTCATGTCTGTAATTCCAGTACTTTGGAAGGCTGAGGTGGGCTGATCACTTGAAGCCAGGAGTTTGAGACCAGCCTGGCCAACATGAGAAAACCCCATCTCTACTAAAAATACAAAAATTACCCAGGCACCGTGGTGCGCACCTGCGATCCCAGCTACATGGGAGGCTGAGGCATAAGAATCGCTTAAACTGGGGAGGCAGACGTTGCAGTGAGCCAAAATTGCGCCATTGCACTCCAGCCTGGGTGACAGAGGGAGACTCTGTCTCAATAATAGTAAAAATAAATAAATAAATAAATAAATAAATAAATAAATAAATAGAGGTAATAAATGGTTGCACAACATGATGAATGTGCCAAATGACTCTGAAACATACACTTTAAAATGGTTATTTTTGTGTGTAATTTTTACCTCAATTAAAAAAAAGAAAGGAAAAGACTGATGAACACAGGACCGAGGATGATGATGGCATGGGTGGAAGCACATTGGTGGGTGGGTTAGGAAGGAGGCTATGTTTATATACAGGTTATTGTCGAAAATCAATTTATGTTGGTGGTGGTGGACATCAGATTCTATCACCATTATTCCATAGTTAGCGCTTATTACATTGCTATTATAGATTTTTCCAGATGGAAAAATAAACAAAGAGAGTCACGAAAGGACTAAGGAACAGCACATATCATGAGACAATTACAGTTGTGTTAGGCCGTCCTTGCATTGCTATAAAAAATACCCGAGCCTGGGTAATTTATAAAGAAAAGAGGTTCGATTGGCTCACAGTTCTGCAGGCTGCACAGGAAGTTTAGTACTGGCACCTACTTGGCTTCTGGGGAGGCCTCAGGGGGCATTTCTTTACTCATGGCAGAGGCACAGCAGGGGCAGGCACAGCTGGACAGGCACAACAGGTGAGAGATGCAGCAAGAGGTGGGGGAGGTGCCACATGCTTTTAAACCACCAGATCTCGCGAGGCTTCACTCACTATGGTGATAACAGCACCAAGGCACGAGGGTTCTGCCCCCATGACCAAAACACTTTCCACCGGTCCCCACCTCCAACACTAGGTATTGCCTCTCAATATGAGATTTTTGATCCAAATTAGATCAATGATTAATCAATTTTAACGTAGTTAAGGTCCAAATCAAAACTATTTAAAATCACCTGGGGGCGGGAACAGTGGCTCACGCCTGTAAGTAATCCCAGCACTTTGGGAGGCTAAGGAGGGCGGATCATGAGGTCAGGAGATTGAGAGCATCCTGGCTAACACAGTGAAAACCCGTCTCTACTAAAAATACAAAACATTAGCCGGCCGTGGTGGCAGCGCCTGTAGTCTCAGATGCTCGGGAGGCTGAGGCTGGAGAATCGCTTGAACCCGGGAGGCGGAGGTTGCAGTGAGTCGAGTTCGGGCCACCGCACTCCAGCCTGGGCGACCGAGCGAGACTCCGTCTCAAAAAAAAAAAAAAAAAAAAAAATCACTTGGCTCTGTAACCGTCAAAGCCAAGGAGGCTGGGAACCAAATGAGAAATGACACTGTGCTGCGTTTGACTTTTTTTTGAGACTGAGTCTCGCTCTGTCGTCCAGGCTGGAGTGCAGTGGTGCGATCTCGGCTCACCGCAAGCTCCGCCTCCCGGGTTCACGCCATTCTCCTGCCTCAGCCTCTGGAGTAGCTGGGACTTTAGGCGCCCACCGCCACACGCAGCTAATTTTTTGTGTTTTAGTAGAGACGGGGTTTCACTGTGCTAGCAAGGATGGTCTGGATCTCCTGACCTTGTGATCCGCCCACCACGGCCTCCCAAAGTGCTGGAATTACAGGCGTGAGTCACGGCGCCCGGCCTGCGTTTGACTTTGTAACCACAGTGCTGCCTAGACGCCTCATCCACTGGAAGAGAAGCAGAAAAAAGAAAGGAAGAGAGGGTACAAGAAAGGGTTCATGCTTCAGGATCGTTATCCAGTAGAGGTGAATCGGTTTGCGGAGTCAAAAGTAATCTTCCAAAACTAGAAAGCAACACATCTCAAGCACCTCTGGGCTTTTTAAGTCTGTCTGGTTTCTCAGATGGAAATAGAAACCAAATGTTTCATACTTTTTGTACCAAATGGTGCTGTGGACTTCCAATTACTGAAACTGTTTCATTGTATTAGAGTTCTTTTTAAAAAAAAATAACATGTATTGGGTTTTATTTCAGTATAATGTATGGTAACTGTGAGACAATTTAGAAAATACAAAAAAAAATACTGTGATCTTTCCACTCATAAATAAGTATAATTAATACATTAGTGTATTTCCTCTTGAAGGAAACATATCCGCATATCTATACAGGCATAGTCCCCTGTATGTACTACTTAGATTTAAAACTTAAACAGCCAGGCGCAGTGGCTTGTGCCTGTAGTCTGAGCACTTTGGGAGGCTGAGGCGGGCAGATTACCTGAGGTTGGGAGTTTGAGAGCAGCCTGGCCAACGTGGTGAAATCCTGTCTCTACTAAAAATACAAAAAAATAGCTGGGTGTGGTGGCGGGCACCTGTAATCCCAGCTACTTGGGAGGCTGAGGCAAGAGAATCATTCCAACCTGGGAGGCAGAGGTTGCAGTGAGCGATGATCACACCACTACACTCCAGCCTGGGCAACAGAGTGAGACTCCATCTCAATCAATCAATCAATCAATCAATCAATAACAAACATATAGAGTTACAGTTCCAGATAAGATGGCGTAGGCAGACTCCACCCTGTCTCTCCTACTGAATGCAGCTGTGAAACCTGGACAGACTGCATGGAGCAGCTATGTGAGTACTCTGGTAAGTAGTATTAGGCAGATAGGGAAAGAAAACTAGAATTCAAAGTACCACTGAAATGGGAGTAAGGTTCCCATTTTTTCCCCCTTTTGTATCTCCAATTTGTACCCAGGGAAGCACAAAACCCAGAAGCGGCCACAAGGGCCCACATATAGAAAACCCCAGAAGAAGTCCTCTAATTCTAACTCAGAAGCAGGAAAGGGAATTCCTCTCTTTGAGACAGTAAGGGGAAACTGCCTGTATTTGCTTTTCTTTGTTCTATTTTCCCAAGCCCCAGCCCCAGGATAATTCCACAAAAACAAAATGATTAGTGGAGGCCTGCAGGAACCTGAAACTCTGAGGAGAAACTTTATGACTGGAGCAGCTGTGGCCCCAAGTAAGTAGAGCAAACCCCTGTTGATTTTTCGTCCATGTGTTCACCATCATTTGGCTTCAGATGCAGGCAGAGTCATGGAAGGTGCACAGTAGAGTGGGGGAACTAAAACCCACCAAGAAAGGGGAGACCCAAAGAGTGGGGGGAAATCTGAGAAATGAGAGAAGAAATTGCTCAGGAATGCACCACCATCAAGTTGTACATGCATAGAACTAATCCTAAAGAGTATGCCAAAGCCCTTGATAAAGTGAACCAAAGGAGAGATCACTGCTCAGGTCCCACATTTATTTCTGTGTTAATTAATTCAACTGTAGTTAGAGAACATATTTTGTTTGATTTCAAATTTTTTAAATTTATTAAGACTTGTTTTATGTCCTAGCATAAATGGTCTTTCCTGAAAATATTTGATACGTACTACTATTGTTGGGTGGAGTAGTCTATAAATGTCAGATGAATTGACAGAGTTGTTCAAGTTCTATATCCTTGCTGAGTTTATGTCTAGTTGCTCTGTAAATTACTAAGAGTCAGGTATTAGAGTCTCTCAACCATTAATGTTGAATTGCATATTCCTCCTTTCAATTCGATCATTTTTTGCTTTATGCATTTTGGGACTCTGTTAAGCACATACAGACAATTATTATATGTCTTCCTGATGACTTTTATTATGTTACTCTTTGATTTTAATATTTTTGTCTTTATTTACATGGTATCACTTTTCCATGTCTCTTGTAGACAATGTATAGTTACGTTTCCATTTCTTATCCAGTCTGATGAACTCTGCTGAAGTGTTTTATCTCATTCATATTTAATGCAATTATTGATATGGCTGGATTTATGTCTGTTGTTTTCAGTATAACTTTTAAAATTAAATGTTCAGAGAGACATCAGTACGAATTCATGCTTAGCTTAAATAGACACAGATTCATAGAGAAATATAGATGTATATACACATGGGTTAGTATAGACACATATCAGCTGAGAAGGCCTAAATAAAGCAGCAGACCTCAGTAGCAACTAGCAACCAAATCTTGGCTTCTACAATCATTCTCCAATTAAAGAAAGAAGAAATTCTTGGAAAAATACATGATCCTAGCACTGGGGTAGAAAATATACAAGATGAATCTGTAGAATCTTCATAGTGTAAGAAAGCAAGGAAAAAAAAAAAAAAAAAAAAAAAAAAAAAAAAAAAAAAGATGTAGGTATATCAAAGGGATATAGGAACCAGCTGAAAGAGCTCCCAGGGACCAAAGCTGAAATAATTTGAGTAATAAAGTGGAATTTATGACCTAAAATATAAAATAAAAATTCATACATCCATCCTGATATAAAGAAGTTATTTAATACATAAATAAATCTGGATGAATAGACCAATCTCCCATGCAGAAAAATTTCAGGTATTTTGATATTTCACCCTTAATAAAGTAGAGTATAGGTGGGTGTGGTGGCTCACGCCTGTAATCCCAGCACTTTGGGAGGCCGAGGTGGGTGGATCACCTGAGGTCAGGAGTTCGAGACCAGCCTGGCCAATATGGTGAAACCCTGTCTTTACTAAAAATACAAAAATTAGCCGGGCTTTGTGGTGGGTACCTGTAATTCCAACTGCTTGAGAGGCTGAGGCAGGAGAATCACTTGAACCTGGGAGGCAGAGGTTGCAGTGAGCCCAGACTGCACCATTGCACTCCAACCTGGGTGACAAAAGCAAAACTCAGTCTCAAAAAAAAAAAAAAAAAAAAAGTAGAGTATAACTCCCACTCCTTAAGTCTATGCTGCACATAGTAACTTTCTTCTAAAAAACACAGCATGGGAAAGGAGGAAAAAAAAGTAACTTAACAGGGCAGAAAACTGACAAACACTACCTCTGCCAAGTGACCAAGGGATGATAGTTTGTACTGTTGATATGATGTGATGAAAACAGCAGTTTACTTTTGCGTCCTTCCTCCCCAAAACACATCACCTCACTTTAATCATGATGAAATAATCAGGCAAATCCCAACTGAAAAACATTCTTTAAAATATCTGACTAATACTCCCCAAAACTATCAAACTCATCAAAACAAGAAAAATCTGAAACATTGTGACAACCAAGAGGAGCCTGAAGGGGCATAACTTCTCAGTGTAGGATCCTGGAACAGAAAAAAAGACATTAGGGGAAAACTGATGAAATCTGAATAAAGTATTAACTTTAGACAATAATAATATATGAATATTGTGCTTCATTAATTTTGACAAATGTATCATACTAATATAAAATGTTAATACGATAAATTAGGTTTAGGTTATACAGAAACTATACTATCCTTACAATAATTCTGTAAATCTAAAATTGTCCTTAATTTTTAAAATCAAATATTTATCTTGGCTCATTCACCCTTACATTCATTTACTCATTGATTTTAATTATTTACTAAACAGCTGCTATGTCCCAGATACTGCTGTGGTCTCTAGAGATACAAACAGCAACAAAACCCAACATGGTTCTTGCTATCAAGGCGCTTAAGTCCCGTGGAAAAGAAGCAAAGAACACTAAGTGATTGTTAAGTCATAGAAGGAATAAGTCACTATTTTCAAAATTAAAAATTATTTTCTTGGATCTTCATTATAAAAGACTCAAGACATTAAAGGTCTGGGTTGAATATCACACAATCTGACAATTGAAAATCAAGGAGCAGGTTTTCAAAGAGGAGCAAAAGGCAGCTCTTGAACCAAATAATGAAATTTCTAGGAGCCTGCCCAGCCTCCCAACCCTAACAGGGACAATTACTGAGTCTAGAGTTAGTATCAGAGGGCCAGACTGGCTGTTGACTCTCTGCATGCCAGGTCTGTGCTGGGGGACAAAATGTGGTGAGGAAGCATCATGCCCTACTGGAGTGCTGCATGAATAGTGGTTATGCAGGCAGGACAGGTAGATGGGCAGCAGTACCAGGACAGGCTCCCCTCCAGCTGCACAGGGGTCCATGCACCTACCCATCCTCCCTTTCCTACATTCCACTCATTCATTCTCAGAATACAAATTAAACACGTACTATATGCCACACTAGGGTAGGCCAACCACAAGAAAACTACCTGACGGTGGATACATGTGTGCCAGGTGGCACTGGGAAACGATATTGCAGGCAACAGGAATGACATGGACTAAGATTCAGGAGGTAGAGAGTGCATAAAACCTTCATGACATTTCAAGTGGTTCAGTGAGGCTGGGGCACAGAGTATGGGCTGACAAACAGAAGGGGAGGATACTGAGATGGTGGCAGAGGGCAGATCATGAACAGCTCTGTGGGTCCTCCAAGTTTACACTTTATCCTGAGGACAAAGAAAAGCCAATAAAGAGTTTCAAGCAAAAGATGTGCACAGATGGGGCATATAGTCAGATATGGATTTGTACAGAAACCACTCTGCTAGTTGTTATTGTGTGGAAACTGGACTAGACAGGGCTGTCCCAGAGGCAGGGAGATTGATTACATGGCAGAGTCAGAAAGTAGGAGCGGAATTGGATACATCGCTGGATGTAGGAAGCAAAGGAGTGGGAAGATTCAGGAATGACTTCTGACCTGGGTAAATATGCAGGATGAGTAGTAGAGTAACAAAGACAATAAACACAAACACTGTATGTTCCCAGCATGTATCAGGCATTGCCAGAGGTGAATACTGGTGCCCCAGAGGGACCTGGGTGCTTCAGTAACCTAGTCTAGGTCCCTAACATGTAAATACTGGTATTCCCTTCTATGTGCATTTCCCCAGCCTTCTTCCAAGTCAACAACTTGCTCAACAGGTAATAATCTACAAAAAATTTAAAGTAAACATTATTTTATAGATATAAAATAAAAAAAATCCCAAACTCTGATAAATAGAGTAACTTCTACAAGGAATTTTAAGAACATATGATTCTATATTAAAAAGCAATATTCCGAAGGTTGTTGGTATCATTAAGTAAACAGTCCTCATTTTACATAAGCAAACACACTCACCAAGATAAACATCCAGCTGAAGAAAAAATGGAACCAGCATGGGTGTGTTTAGAATTAGTCAGTAATTTCAGAGGAAAAAGCAGGAATGGGTGGCATAGAAGAGCAGAGTGTCATTGGCCAGTTCATCTCCCAATCAAGGGTAACCTTGGGGAGGGGAGGAAAGAGGATTATACAAGCACAGTTGTTGATAGGTAGAGTCTATGAATTATGCGTGCCTCTCCGGAATTCTCTGCCCAGCTAATCATAGCTCTGCTGGAGAATGACTTTTAATATTTTTAAAGTAGAAAACAGGCTGGGCGCCCTGGCTTACGCCTGTAATCCCAACACTTTGGGAAGCCAAGGTGGGTGGATCACCTGAGGTCAGGAGTTTGAGACCAGCCTGACCAATATGGTGAAACCCCATCTCTACTAAAAATACAAAACTTAGCTGGGCATAGTAGCGTGCGCCTGTAGTCCCAGCTACTCCGGGCTGCTTGAACTCGGGAGGCGGAGGTTGCAGTGAGCCGAGATCATGCCACTGCACTCCAGCATGGGCGACAGAGTAAGACTCCATCTCAAAAAAAAAAAAGGAAAAGAAAGAAAAAATATATTGAGCCAAATCCATGAGTCAATTCATAACAATCAACATATTAATGTATTAAATGTGATATATAGTTTCTACATTATTTCAGAGAATTAGCTATCACCTTGTCTCGATTCTAAAAGCTCTTTACATAGAACACTGCTATAATGTACTTAAATTTCTATTCGGTATCTGTCAGCATTTGGAAACACCTATAGGCAGTCAGTGTAAATCTTTTATTTTTAAAAACTGGAGATTGTGTCATCTGAAATTTTTAAATGTGTAGAAATTTAAAATATCACCTCCTTCCCGCTAAGTCAACTCACCCTAAACTCAACACCATGGGTGGTAAATCTGGGATATTTATAGGCTCTCAGTCGACACTTTCCTCCATGGGGTTAAATCATTGACTGAAGGTTGCACAATATAGCCAAAGGCCATGGGAGAGATAGAAGCAAGTCACCTTTTTCCCAGAATACAAGGTCTTCACTAAACAAATCCCGATCCCAAACAATGAAAGAGCGAGTTAGAGCATTTAAGGGGAAAATTGTAGGGAAAGAAAATTCAGCCATGAAGTACTCTGGCTTTAGTTTTATCTTGATATTTTGTCTTTCCCTTATTTGCTCTAAAAAAATTTTTGATGTAAATGATTACTACAGTTTGAGTCTGAGTATTTTAAGTGAAAGGAGAAGCTAAAGTAATTACTTAGATAACTTAGGCCAAACTGATCCTCTCACACAAGCTTTCATTCCGAAAATATAC
The DNA here is from genome assembly GCF_001698545.2 of Rhinopithecus bieti. Taxonomy (NCBI): domain Eukaryota; kingdom Metazoa; phylum Chordata; class Mammalia; order Primates; family Cercopithecidae; genus Rhinopithecus; species Rhinopithecus bieti. The sequence continues at coordinate 424,919 of NW_016817848.1, read as the reverse complement.
ACAATTTGATCACAAGTGTTTCATGTTCGCAAATGTCTACCTAATTATTTCATCTGGGGATTTGAGAGAAGATTTGAAAAAACCTTTATGTGGAAGGCAGCCTCTCCACCCCTACTCTTTCCCTGAGACCAGTTTTCTATGTTAATAAATAGGGAGAGTCTTGCAGTTTACAAAGCATTCTTACAGATGTCAGCTCATTCAACTGTCACAATGACTCTGATGTGGGGAGTGGTGACCCCATTTAACAGAGGAGGAAGCTGAGGCCCAAAGACATTAGGTGATTTATTTTGGCTTGTACAACTGGTAAGTGGCACAACACCTAAACTCACCCCTTCTGACTCCAGGTAGTCTCCTTTTCCTATGCTAAACTACCTACTAAAGCCATTTTAATTTTTACCAATTCAAGATAAATACCCACAAATTGTGGCTGCTTATTTATCTGCTGCCAGCTACTCTAATGCCTTCTGCTGCCATAGCTTAGAAAAAAGCCTTTCACACCCTCATTTGCAGAAAGCTTAACATTGACTGTTCTAAAGCTATACCCAAAGGATCCTTGGACAATGAAGCAGACACACATCTCTAATTCCACTGCTCAGTATTATCTGCTCTCACAAGAATCACTTGTACTGAAGTACTGAGTCAAATGAATCATCAGACATCATAAAGGCTCAGAACCTGCAGCATGGGCCAGAGGCATTGTGCCACCACCCACCTCCCCACCCAAAGCAGCCCTCTACTACCTTCCTTAGAACTGCTGCTCTGCCCTAACCTCCTCCAGCAACCCCAGGGCGGATCAAACGTGTTTCCTCTCCTCTCCTCTCCTGAGTATACCCCAGGCCCTTGTTATTCAGTGTGGTTCCTTAACTAGCAGCCTCAGCATCACCTGGGAGCTTGTTAGGAATGCAGGCTCTGGGGCCCCACCTTAGGCTCGGAAATTAGAATCTACATTTTAAGACAATGCCCCAGGAATTTATAAGAAATTACAATATGAGAAGCAATACCCTATAAAAAAGGACAGAGCAACTGAAATCCCTCCTCTCTGATTGTCACACCATCCATCCGTGGCTACTGGTTCTTCAGGCTCTCAGAAGGTATTACGGCCACATTCAAACCCTTCGGCACCAGCTCACTTGCTCATCCATTCCCCTGGTATATCCAAATTCAGCCCGGTTTTATAGTTTAGTAAAATAGCTTGGCTACTTTACACTAAAGTATGAATAGCTAAGTGCCTGCGAACACAGTGAGTTCTGATGGAATGTTACTGAGAAATGACGAGAAAGTTTTAAAGTCAGAAAAATTTGGGTTTTTATCTTCATTCGCTCAACAATCAGCTATGAGAATCTCAGAAGCTTAAATAACTCTCTGAACTTCCACTTTTGCCTCTAAAAATTTAAGCTGTTATTTATCCTATATAAGAAGGTGAAATAAAGTATCTTGCGTACCAGGACTGGCACATAGTAGGTGTTCTCTTTCTTTTAATGAATGAACCATAACATCAGAGGTAACTGAATTTCAAAATAGTACTGACACAAATAAATATCTAGTTGGTGTCCCTCCAACCAGTGTGGCCACATGGGAGACACTCTGGGACATGTAAGCATTTCTTGTGAGTCATAAAATCACATCTGCCAACCACCATCAGCCTAAACTACACTGGAAGTCACTCACTGCTCACCCCTGACCTGGTAAATTCTCCTCTTCTAACTTACAGAGTCCTCTGATTCAAAAGCTGCTTCCCTTTCTCCTTGAAGAGTTTAATCAGCAAATAGAAGAAACAAAAATAATGGCAAGGGTGTAAGTAAGTTGAGATGTTTAAACTGTGACAGGCTCGTTTTTAGCACTTAAAATTTCATTTCAGCAATAACACCACTGTACATGCAATGAGCTAGAATGCTTATTATTCAATAAAACTGGTATGAGAGTGCTTTCCCTGATTTTGAAACTGTCAATTTGATTACTGACTATACTTGAAGACAATTTAATTGAAAATCTAAACTAAAATACATGAAATAATTTTAAAGATAATCTTTAAACTACATAAGTTTTCAGAACGAATAATGGTTCATTAATTTATTAAACAAAAGACCAAAAGCACAAAACATTAAAAGAGACATTTAAATAAAACTTACTTTTGCCAAACAATAAAGACCATAAACCAAGTTAAAAGACAACCAACCACCTGAGAGATTTCCCAACACATATAACCAGCAAAGAAATCAGTAAGATAAACAAATCAATAGCAAATATTAGCAAATAATATGAACATGCAGTTCCCAGAAGAGCAAATCCATTGTCCAATAAACATAAAAAGATATTTAACCTCATGAATAATCAGAGAAAATGCTAATTAAACAACAAAAAAAGCTACCACATTGCACTCCTGCCATGGGTAAAAAATGTTGACGTGTAAGATTACCAAGTATCTGAAAGGATTCGATATAACAGGAACTCTATTCTGCAGGTAGGAGTGTAAACTAACACGACCACTTTGGAACACAATCTAGCAATATCTAGTAGCTTGAGAATGGCCACAACCTGTGCCCCGGGAATCGCCCAAGTGTGCCTTGTATACCCACCTGAGAGTAGCATTTTCTAAAGTAAGACTGCTGACCAGCAGTACCATATGACCCAGCAGTAGCAGCAGCATCTGGGTGCTTGTTAGAAATGCAAATTCTCCAGCCTATCCCAGATTTAAAGACTTACCTGGGAGTGCCTTTTAAGAAGCTCTCCAGCAGATTTAGATACACGCTAAAGTTTCAGAACCAAGAGAGAAACTTCACACATTAGTTCTCCTGTCTTCCAAGAGGAGATTGTGTCAGAAGGGTACTAGGAATCTGGTCCTTGACACATTTTTTAAGGGGAGTCTGACAGACCTTCTTTACTAGTACAGTGTCACTTGCGAGTCAATAGAAAATGTGCAAACAATGGGATTCCCTCAAATACACAGAGATACATACGTAGGTATATGTATAAAAGTAAAGCATTTAAAACACTCCAAACACCCACCAATAGAAGAACTGGTACAATGGTATGTTACACAGTATTAAACGAAGTAGATATGCATGCATCAGCAGGAATAAATCTTGAAAATATGCTGAATGAAAAAAGCATTAAGTTAAAATCACATTTGAAAAACTGTCTTATTTATGGATAAATATACATTTGTATTAAGACATCAAATATGTATAACTGGGAATTACAGCCACTTATTTTAAGATAATGGTTATATGTGGGCCAGAAATAAGAGGAATGGCATGAAGGAGGGGTACAAAAACATCAACAGTAAGATTTTGGGTTTATTTATTTATTTATTTATTTATTTTATTAT
>NW_016817848.1:410832-417157 GCF_001698545.2 Rhinopithecus bieti | reverse complement strand
CCCCGCCAGAAACCAAGATTTTGTTTTTTAAAAAAGCTGCCAATATATGGTAAAATGGTAATATTTGTTAAATCTGGGTTGGGATAAAAGACATTGCTTATATTATTCTGTGTACTCTTCTGCATATTTGGACTATTTTACAATTTTAAAATTTAAAAGTTATTCCTTATATTTGCAAATACTAGAAAGCCCTATTTCTGTTTAAGAAAAATATATTTCAAAATGACTACCTCAAAAGCCTTTTAAAATTGAATCTTTGTGACATCTAGTGGTAACATAAATAGTTACAATTTAATAAACAATTACAAATAAGCTTGATTCAATGCAGTATTGATCTCAGAACAGTTTAATTTGACTTTCACAAAAATTTAATTCAATTTTCAAAAGCTTGTGCATTTGTTATTTGCTGTTTTCAGTGTTCTATTCCTGAATATATATATATATGGTTTTTTTTTTTTTTGAGATGGAGTCTTGCTCTGTCACTCAGGCTGGAGTGCAGTGGCGCGATCTCAGCTCACTGCAAGCTCCACCTCCTGGGTTCACACCATTCTCCTGCTTCAGCCTCCCGAGTAGCTGGGACTACAGGCACCAGCCACCACGCCTGTCTAATTTTTTGTATTTTTACTAGAGATGGGGTTTCACCGTGTTAGCCAGGATAGTCTCGATCTCCTGACCTCGTGATCTGCCTGCCTCAGCCTCCCAAAGTGCTGGGATTACAGGCATGAGCCACCGTGCCTGGCCCTATTCCTGAATATTTTTAATGGGGATGAAACTTTGGAATAAGGTTGTTATTATCTTGAATACATTAATTCTGTGGCTCAGTTGATGGCCTCCTGAAATCTGTATCAATTATGTTAAGTCTAGGGTCCCCAAAACAGGTGGCACCCCTGCCATTTCCCTCCCTGGCTAAGTGAGAGCCATGGAAGAAGCTCTCAGTGTCTCTTTTACACCATGTTAGACACCAGCCAGCCAAGTGTCTCTCGCAGCCAGACCAGCACCTCCGCCTGACCTGAGCACTCAAGGACCCACCATTGTTCAAGATTCAGGTTCTTCCTTGTCCTCCACCCCAATTCGATCAACTCCCAAGCCCACCTATGAAAACTGTCACACTCATCATTTGTTTCCTGTACAGTTCCTACAAATTGTGAATGATGTGCAAGCAGAGACCATGTTTTGCGTATATGCTGCCCATGAGAACCCAGTACAATGCTTGATACATAGTAGGCACACAGTAAGTGTTCACTAAATTAATTTCCACTGCTACAACCTAGGTACGACCTTCATTACTTTAAGCCTAGACTATCTTAACAGCATCCTGATCCTAAAGAATCCTAAGTACCACCAATGAAGCATCTTAAAACATCTCTGCAACATAACACTACTTTCTCATCCACTACTCCCCATAGGGGTTTTCACTGTATAATTCCCATCTCTATTTCCATTGTCAGCAGATGCCATCTAAATATCTTAGCTTGGAATTTAATAGGCTTCAAAACTAGTCCAGATCAACTTTATGAACTTCTCCCTCGCTACATCCCTGTACAAATCAGCTAACCTTCAAGCATCCTACAGGCATTCCCAGCATTATTTATTTCTCTGCTCACATTTTTCTTCCTGCCCACCCACAATCGATTCTGTGCCTTTGTGTTTTGTTGGGTTTTGTTGGGTTTAGCCTCTTACTTCCATGAAGCTCAATGTGACTTCTCTCTATGTAGAGTTAATCACAGTAGCTACCAAAGGGGTCCACTGACCCCTTGATTCACTTGCATCATTATTCATTTTCTTTCCTATGCCCTTGCTCACCACTGGGATGCATGCGTCTCAGTGGTAGGGGACCACCTCTTACACCAGTTTGTGCACTCAGAATCTAACTAAGTCCTCAGAAGGGAGACAACTAAAAGACATGTGTCGAAATGAGAAAAACTAGATAAAGAGTGGATGATCATTGATTGCAATCGGTATAACCCCTTTTAAAGCCTGTCATGTGGAAGATAGCTGTGAAGGCCCCACATGATTCTAAATAATGTATTAACCTGATCTACTTTGACAAGGAACTGAGGACAGTGACAGCAGAAAAATGACTAGTTAAGAAACCAATCACTTGCAGCTTCAGAACATGAGAGAAAGAGGAGTGAGTATTAGGCTCATTATATTGGTCTGGAAGCATGGCAACCACAGAAGAGTTAAGGATGACTCCCACACTATAAATTGGGGCATTTGGACAACAATGAAGCCACTTATTATACTAAAGAAGTGAAGAGGAAGCCAGGCACCATGGATCACATTTGTAATCCCAGCACTTTAGAAGGATGGCTCGAGCCCAGGAGTTCAAGACCAGCCTGGGCAACATGGGAAGACCCCATCTCTTAAAAAAAAAAAAAAAAAAAAAGTGAAGAGGATAAAAAGCTTCTAGGAAAAGTGACATAAACTCTGTTTTAGAGATAGGCACTTTTTAATGCTGTTGGAACGTGCAAATGTATTCAGTAGTTATAGTCAATCATAACTGGGTGACAGGACCAGTTTCAGCACTTAGTGGTACAATGCTGAAAGCTACTCTTTGAGACTTCATTTCCCTATACTTTCAAACACAACTCTATAAACTCCCAGGGGAGCTGTTGGCATTAGTAAGTGCTCCCTGCTGGTCCCTATTCTCTCTTCTTCACCAACTTCATGCCTGGCCCCTTCCCACCGAGGCACAGCCCCCACCTGTCTTGCCCCAGTCCTCACAGTATGTGTCTAAGATAGACAATGAGCATCAACCCTGGTTCTAATTTATACGCCAGCTTCCTGGTAGGGCCACAGTCCTTCCTCAACACTGACCACTTGGCTGGGCCAAATCCTTGCAAAATCCTTTCCCGTGAGCTGTGCCCCTCACTGTCTCCTCTGCTACCTTGACCTCCCCCTTCTCCCACCATTGCTCAGTTCCTGGCCAGGTACCTGCTTTAAGCAAGGTCACCACCTCCTTCCCTTCAGCCACAGTACTGACACCTACCTGAGAGTAAGCATGGGAGCCACGTACTCCAGGGCTGCTCCTACCTGACTGTAAACCCCTGTGGTCCTGTGACAGTCTCCTAATCCTCAGTTCCAGGGCACCTCCATTACCCGCTGACTCTGTTCTACCTCTGTGTTTGTTATGAGCTACTGGAGAATATAATAACTCTAATGAGATCTCTATTTACCTCGCATAGCACCTAGCATGTAATAGCAGTAGTAACTACTTGTTGTGTGCTTACTAAGTGCTAGGCACTGTTGTAAAAGCTTTCCATGAATTAACTCACTTAATCCTTCTCACAATCCTAAAGAGGTCAGCACTATTACTTTACTTAGTATACAAATGAGGAAGTTGAGGCAGAGAAGGCATTCATACATTTTTTTTAATGGATAAACTTTAAGTAGTCCACAGAGTTGTCCATCAATCACTTTATTCATCCATTGCCCCAGAAGACATTGTAAAATTCATCCTCACTCAAGTACCTGACCAACCTCTGCTTTTCTTTCCTTCTTTACCAAGTGGCTCAGAGGTATATAATGCAAATTCTGCAGTGTACCCCTAACTCCTTCTGAGTATTCATCCTCTGTACCTCAAAATGTCTGCCTCTATATTTGCCCCTCCTGGAGTGGAGGAAAAGGTGATTTCCAAAGTACTTTTCTTCCTCTGATTTGTCCCACCCCCATTTCTTCTGGAACCCTGCTCTAATGCTTTGAGCTACACCTTCAGTCAACTTGCCACTTTCCTATTACCAAAACACAAATGAAACTTCATTTCTCCCCACAAGGAGAATCCTTCCCCAGCCCTGCTACATCTTCAAGTCACTCTCTCTTCATCACCAAACTTCTCCAAAGAGTGGCTTCACCAGCCCCTTTCCTGTCTACCAAAATTCACACCCTTAACCACAGGAGCTGAATTTCACCCCCATACCCTTAATAAAAATGGAAAAATCCTCAAAGGCCATTACAGGTCCTTCCACACATCACTCCCATCTCCTTCCCTCCACAACATTTGCCATTCTCCTGGAAACTCACCCTGGATGGTGAGGATGAGCTTCTGCTTCTGTCCATCCACCTGAGCCTTCTCTGGTCCCACTAACTACTCTTTATCCGGTTGCTGCCTCACCCCACCCACAATTCAAATAGACATAACTTCCCTCAGAGATCCCTGCCAATAACTCCCAAACCTTTGCATCCATTCTCAACTTTTCTCCTGGGTTTCATTCTGCCTTTCCAATAGTCTATGAAATAATTTTACACATATATCAGCCTGCTTTATCAAACAGTAAGTCTACAACTGAAGCTTTAGTCCCAAACATGACCTCACTTCCCATTTTTTTACTGACATCCTCAATCTAAAATGAGTCCTTCTGACTGCTCTTTGTCTCAGCACACTGCTTAATTTCCCTCACTGCCCCATTGTAATTTACTTTGTTCACTTGCCTCCTTTGGACTATATGTAGCATATGTCTAGGAACTATGTCTGCCTTGTTCACTATGATAAGCACACTATCTGGTATGCAGCAACCACTCCATACATTTTTTGTTTACTCAATATGTCTTTGTTCTTCTAGCTCTTCTCAAATTGCTCTTCTTGAAGTCACCATGTTTCCAAGCCTAAACATCAGCAATGATTGCTTTCCTTGGCCTCCTCATTGAATCACCAAATCCCTACTATCCATCCTTCCATCCTTTATAAGACCATGGCATCTGACCATTCCTTTCCATTTGCACTGCCACTTCAAAAGTCCTTTTCAGGAAAAAAAAAAAAAAAGACTTTTTAGCCTATTTCTAAGTCTCTGACCCATCTATTCACTTCCTGAGATTGGGTCTTCCTACAAAATCAAGTTGATCCCATGGTCAAAAGCCTTCAGTGCCACCCAACATACCTTAACTCAAGTCCAGACTTTTGAAGCTGGTGTCCAGATCTTTCATGATCTGGCTTCTAACAGCCTCTCTGCTCCTCTGTTTTGCCAGAATCCTTCACATCTCCATAGATCTCACATGCAAAGAATGTGAAACCATGTCTAAAGAAGTAAAGCATATGAATGATGTTTCCTTTAAGAAAGTTAATAGATATAAATAATAAAAAGGAAACAAGTAGACAATCTAGAACTAAAAAGTGTAACAACTAGAACGAAAATTTTACAAGAGAGACTCAACAGCAGATCTGAGCTGGCAGAAGAATGTATCAGAGACCAGTGGGACACCAAGTATACCAACATATGCATAACAAAGTTGTAGGAGAAAGAAAGGAGCAAAAAGAATATTGAGAAAATGAAATATCCTGAATTTGATGAAAAATATTAACCTACACATCTAAGAAATTTAATTAACTCCAAGCAGGATAAACCCAAAGAGATGTACAATAAGACAAATCATAATCAGTATGTCAAAAGATAAGAACAGTAAGTGAATTTTCAGAGCAGCAAGAGAAAAGTGGCTCATCACATACAAGGGATCTTCAATAAAATTAATAGCAATTCCTTATCAAAAACCTTGGAGGACAGAAGGCAGTGGGAGGACATATTCAAGGTGGTGAAAAAAGTGACAATCAATAATGCTATCCCCAGTAAAAATATTCTTCAAAATGAATGAGAAAATATAATCTTATATTTGGAGAACTTAAAGATGACACAAAACTATTAAAACTCATAAATTCAATAAACTTGCAGAATACAAAATCAGCATACAAAAATCAGTAGCATCTCTATATGCCAACAGTGGACAAACTGAAAAAGTAATCAAGAAAGTGGCCGGGCGCGGTGGCACAAGCCTGTAATCCCAGCACTTTGGGAGGCCGAGACGGGCGGATCATGAGGTCAGGAGATCGAGACCATCCTGGCTAACACTGTGAAACCCCATCTCTACTAAAAAATACAAAAAACTAGCCGGGCGAGGTGGCGGGCGCCTGTAGTCCCAGCTACTCGGGAGGCTGAGGCAGGAGAATGGCGTGAACCCGGGAGGCGGAGCTTGCAGTGAGCTGAGATCCAGCCACTGCACTCCAGCCCCGGCGACAGAGTGAGACTCCGTCTCAAAAAAAAAAAAAAAAAAAAAAAAAAAAAAAAAAAAAGAAAGTAATGCCATTTACAATAGCTACAAATAAAATAAAATATCTAGGAATTAACCAAAGAAGTAGATCTCTACAATGAAAACTATAAAACACTGATGCAAGAAATTGAAGAGGACACCAAAAAATGGAAAACTATTCCAATTTCATGGATTGAAAAAATCAATACTGTTAAAATCTTCATACTACCCAAAGTAATCTACAGAGCCAATGCAATCCCTATCAAAATACCAAGGACATTCTTCACCAAAATAGAAAAACAATCTT
>NW_016817848.1:381849-410578 GCF_001698545.2 Rhinopithecus bieti | reverse complement strand
AAAAAAAAAAAAAAAAAAAGAAAGTAATGCCATTTACAATAGCTACAAATAAAATAAAATATCTAGGAATTAACCAAAGAAGTAGATCTCTACAATGAAAACTATAAAACACTGATGCAAGAAATTGAAGAGGACACCAAAAAATGGAAAACTATTCCAATTTCATGGATTGAAAAAATCAATACTGTTAAAATCTTCATACTACCCAAAGTAATCTACAGAGCCAATGCAATCCCTATCAAAATACCAAGGACATTCTTCACCAAAATAGAAAAACAATCTTAAAATTTATATGGAATCACAAAAGATCCAGCAAAAAAAATGTGGAGGAATTACATTGCCTGGTTTCAAATTATACTACAGAGCTATAGTAACCAAAATGGCATGGTACTGGAATGAAAGCAGACACATAGACCAGTGAAACAAAATAGAGAAGCCATAAATAAATCCATATATCTACAGTGAATTCACTTTTGACAAAGGTGCCAAGATCATACATACATTCTCTTCAATAAATGGTGCTGGAGAAACTGGATATCCATATGCAGAAGAATGAAACTAGACCCCTATTTCTTGCCATATACAAAAACCAAATCAAAATGGATTAAAGGCTTAAATCTAAAACCTCAAACTATGAAACAACTAAAAGAAAACATTGGGGAAACTCTATAGGACATTGGAGTGGGCAAGATTTCTTGAGTAATACCCCACAAGCACAGGCACCAAAGCAAAAATGGACAAATGGGATCAAATCAAGTTAAAAAGCTTCTGCACAGCAAAGGAAACAATTAACAAAGTGAAGAGACAACACACAGAATGGGAGAAAATATTTTCAAACTGCTCATCTGACAAAGGATTGATAAGCACAATATATAAAGAGCCCAAACAACTCTACAGGAGAACTAATTATTCAATTAAAAAATGGACAAAGATCTGAATAGTCATTTATCAAGAGAAGATATACAAATGGCAAACAGGTATATAAAAAGGTGTTCAACATTGTTGATCATCAGAGAAATGCAAATCAAAACTATAATGAGATATCTCACCCTAGTTAAAATGGCTTTTATCCGAAAGACAGGCAATAACAAATGCTATAGAGGATGCGGAGAAAAGGGAACCCCCATATTACATTCCCATTGGTGGGAATGTAAATTAGTACAGCCACTATGGAGAACAGTTTGGAGGTTCCCCAAAAACTAAAAAGAGAGCTACCATACAATCCAGCAATCCCACTCCTTATGTATATACCTAAAAGGAAAGAAATCAGTATGTTGAAGAGGTATCTGTGCTCCCATGCTTATTGGAGCACTATTCACAATAGCCAAGATTTGGAAAGCAACCTAAATGTCCATCAACAGATGAATGGATGAAGAAAATGTGGTACATATACACAATGGAGTACTATTCAGCCATAAAAAGAATAAGATTCTGTCATTTACAACAACATGGATGGAACTGGAGGTCAATATGTTAAGTGAATAAGCCAGAAACAGAAAGACAAAACTTCACATGTTCTTACTTACTTGTGGGAATTAAAAATGAAAACAAACTTATAGAACTACAGAGTAGGAGGATGTATGGTTACTGGAGGCTGGGAGGGATAGCGGGGGATGGGAAACTAGGGATGGTTAATGGGTACAAAAAAAATAGAAAGAATGAATAAGACCTAGTATTTGATAGCACAACTGGGTGAGTAGAGTAAAAAATAATGTAATTATACATTTTAAAAGAACTAAAAGAGTATAACTGGATTGTTTGTAACACAAAGGATAAATGCTTGGGGTAATGAATATCCCACTTACCTTGATGTGATTATTATGCATTATATGCCTGTAACAAAACATCTCATGTAACCCACAAATACATACACCTACTTTGTACCCACAAAAATTAAAAATTAATTTTAAAAAAGATTCAAGGAAAATGTGTGTTTGATACATATGTATTTTAATGGTCTCATTTTTCACAGGGAGAAAACTTAATTACCTATATTGACAAGCTTGATATCTCCCATGCTTTTATCCATTCCCTCTTCTGGAATATTTGCCTTCCTCAAGACCAGTTCATCAGTAAATCTAGAATATGTCAATTGAGCCTAGGATGTCATCCAGCAACAGAAAGCTGGTCAAAATAGGAACCATTTCCATCTCTACCACTGAGTGGGTCTAAAATGAGTACTGCTGCCATCAGCAAGACCCTCTAAGACTCTGAGATATAGCTCAGGGTAGCAGCTTTATTTGAGTCATCTCCCTGCAAGGACAGGAGCCTCTCTTACTTCCTCCTCCCTCTTGTGCCTAGTTCTGGCTAAGGGTACTTAATAAGACTATACCCTTCCCAGAACCACAGTGTTTCACGCTGTGACTAGCCGACACAGAGACTTTTGCTGCCAAATCTGCCTCCAAGCCACACCCTCTGGAAACCGTCACAGCCTGTGCTGAGCCCAAACTCTCTGAGCCTGTCTTTTACCCACAGGCCTCCATGATGGTGCCCTTTGGGCTGAGCCAGGGTCTGGAAGGACACTCTGCTCCTTGTCTCCCTTGGACACTCTTGCCTGGGTTGATGTGAATGCAGGTCATCCATGCTGGGGGCACAGTGCCTGGCAACTGAATTCACACAGAAATCATCTATCTCTCCAGGGGACCTGGAAGTTTTTTCCTCAAAATTGTATAGAACTGGTATGACAGGATAACATTTTAATGAAACATTTTAATGAAACTATAATTTATCTTTTTATCTCTTCCTATTTGTCTTAATCCATTTTGTATTTCTACAACAGAATATTACAGAATGGTAATCAAGAAAATACATTTATTTCTTACAGTTTTGGAGGTTGGGAAGACCAGATCAAGGGGCCTGCTGCTGGTGAGGGCCTTCTTGCTGTGTCATCCCATGGCTGAAGGTGGAAGGACAAGAGAGTGCAAGAGAGCAAGAGGGGGCTGAACTCACTTTTATAACAAGCCCACTCTCACCATAACTAACCCACTTCTGTGACAATGGCATTCATCCATGTATAAGGGCAGAGCCCTCACGACCTATTCACCTCTTAAAGGTCTCACCTCTCAACACAGTTGTATTTGGGAAGAGAGGGGAACACATTCAAACCATAGCACCATTTAAGCAAATGGACCATTCTGTACTCATTGCCTCAAAAAAAGTACTTTAGAAGCCACAATAGAATTTTTTTAAAGGAGTTTCTCTTGGCATTTGTGTTTTCACACCTATGTCCTTAAGAATAGAATAGCAGTGAGCTGAGATCCGGCCACTGCACTCCAGCCTGGGCGACAGAGCGAGACTCCGTCTCAAAAAAAAAAAAAGAAATAGAAAGGACTCACACCATAGATTTTGAAGAATTTTGTAAAGGAAGTAAGTATCCTTAGACGCCACAGAGTCTAAGGATAGACTGGAAACTTCCAAGGGGCCAGGAGTGTGTGGCCTGTATCCAGTCAGATCTTCTCACCAACAATTGCCCCAATATTTGAGCTCGCTGATAGAGCCAGAAGACATGAATACTCCTTTGCACCCCAGAACTTTGTTTCATCCCATTCAATTCACTCTATGTGAACACATCCTGCAATATCCCTAGGCTTTATAAACCCCAAAGAGGAAGACAGGAATCTAGACACCCAGCTGGGCATTGAGGTGAGGAAGGGAAAGTCCTCGTATCTGTTCTTGGCTGTAGAGGAACAAGCTAAGCTGGGGGAAACTCCCCCACCAGGACAGTGATGAAACACTCCTTCCCCCATCCCAACACCATCATATAAGTGTGGCTTAAGTGTTCTATGAAGCATCGGCTCCCAGCAAACTGGGGAGAGTTCTGCAGTTCACACCCAGGAGGAGACACCACATCTAGAGTATGCTGCACACCCTCCTGAGCCCTGCACAATGGTAACCTCACTCACTTCTCACAGACCAGCAACTTTCTTTTCTTTTCTTTTTTTTTTTTTTTGAGACAGAGTCTCACTCTGTCACCCAGGCTGCAGTGCAGTTGTATGATCTCAGCTCATGCAACCTTCTCCTGCCTCAGCCTCCTAAGTAGCTGGGATTACAGATGCCCACCACCACGCCCGGCTAATTTTCTTCCGTATTTTTAGTAGAGATGGGGTTTCACCATGTTGGCTAGGCTGGTCTCAAACTCCTGACCTCAAATGATCCACCTGCCTTGGCCTCCCAAAGTGCTGGGAGGGATTACAGGTGTGAGCCACTGCTCCCAGCCAGCAACTTGCCTCTCAGGCAGTCTTCCTCTTGCATAGACGCACATATTAGTTCAGCTCACCTCCCATTTGCCTCTTTTGGTTGCTTCAGCAAACTGTCCTATTTTCCCAATGGAAATGTATAAACAACCAGTTGAACTGAAGGATCCAAAATAATACTTTGAGGCTACTCTTGAAGCCCATTCATAAGCTGTCCTTTTTTTTTTTTTTTTTTTTTTTTTTGAGACGGAGTCTTGCTCTGTCGCCCAGGCTGGAGTGCAGTGGCCGGATCTCAGCTCACTGCAAGCTCCGCCTCCCGGGTTCCCACCATTCTCCTGCCTCAGCCTCCCGAGTAGCTGGGACTACAGGCGCCACCACCTCGCCCGGCTAGTTTTTTGTATTTTTTAGTAGAGACGGGGTTTCACTGTGTTAGCCAGGATGGTCTCGATCTCCTGACCTCATGATCCACCCGTCTCGGCCTCCCAAAGTGCTGGGTTTACAGGCTTGAGCCACCGCGCCCGGCCATAAGCTGTCCTTAGAGGAAAAAAAAAAGTAGAGTTCAAGTTTGAAGGCAAAAAAATACAAATTGGGAAATTCATGATTTGAAATTTGAAACAAACAAAAACATTTATTGCTCTCAGGTTGGTTGGTCCTACAAATCTTGGTCAATGTTTAATGCAACCTAAAAGCAAAACAAAAAGTAAATATGCCTTAATACAATTAGAACTGTGAAAAGGCACAAGCCAAAGAAATAAAACGTAGGTAACTTCTATGTGACTACATGAATGAAATTTTTGGGAGTTTCAGATGATTTCAAATGATATGCAAATTGAATATAACCATAAATTACGTTCTCAAAGTAGTTATTTTTCCATCCTTTCTTCTACTTCTCTTACTATGCGTTCTTATCCTTCTCGTAGGCTCCTCTTCCTGTGGCCATCCCTTCAGTGTTGGAATTGCTAATGGTTCCTCCCTGAGCCCCTAGGCCTTGACACACTGCACACTCTCCTAGGTACCTTACTCACTCCCCTTGCTTCATTCAGCACATATGCCCATGACTGCTGAATTTGTATCTCCGGCCTGGGCCCCTTCCTAACATCAACTGTTCTTGGCTATTTTCACCTGCATATCTCAGAGCCACCTGAGAGTCAACATCTCTGCAACTGAAGTCATCAGTTTTTAAAAACCTGCTTCCTCTTCTTATGTTCATCAACTCATCAAACGGTAACACTCTTAACTCAGTAGCCCAAGGAAGACATTTAGGCTTCATCCTGACCCTGCCCTGCACTGATCCTGTGAGCCAGTCTTAAATCCACTCAGTTCCCTCCATCTCTGCTGTCTAACCCTAGTCATCTTACATCTGGATCAGTGCAATAACTTCCTAAGTGGTCTCCCTTTTTCCACTCCTGCTCCACACCAATCCTCTCTCCACCTTATAAAACACAGATTGAATCTTTAAGTGCTTTCAGTAACTCCTACTGCACCTAAGTCCAAAATCCCTAAGGCAACATACAAGTCCCAGTGTGCTCTGCCTTTATCCACCTCTCCAGCTTAAAATCATACCATTTTCCTAGCTCCACTCACCTTAGCCATTAATACTGGACGACTTCAGTCCCTTGAAAGCATCTTGCTGTCTCTATCCTCTGGGCTCATCTCAGGCTAATTCCTTGAACTTCACCTCCTCAGGAAGACTTGTCCAGCCCGGGTCAAGTCTCTCCCTACTCTGTCCCTCAAAGAACCTTCCCCATTGGCCCATGTCCCCCAAGGGCAGAAGCCCAATCCATTTTGTTCATTGGCATTTTCTAGCTCCCTGCATAGTGCCAAATCATAGCTGACATTTAATAAAACTTTAAACAATTAACAGAGTCTGTGCAGCTCCACTTTCTGAACAGCTCTTGAAAATAACATTTACTTCAGGCCATCAACATCTTGTCCCCTAGATTACTACCTCCTAAGCCGTCTCCTGACACCTGCTTCTCCATTTTCTTCCCCACACTGTTGCCAGGTGGTCTTTGCAAAATGCAGTTCTCATCATATGAGCCTCCACTGCCTTCGGGATAAAATCTAAGCCTCTGAACAGAAATGACAAGTGCTTTCATGGTCTGGCCCCTGCTTTCTCCTGGCCTTAGCTCTCACCCCTCCCTGCCTCACTCCCTCTACACTCTCTCCTATCTGGGTCTTCACACCTTCCGTGCTCTCTGCCTGGAGCACTACCCTCGGCCTCCCATGCCACCAGTGAGTAGCAAATCATTAGCTTCCTTCCCTGACTGAGGTTCCTCAACTGTGCTGGCTGTCCCTCCTTGTTAGTGTACACAAATTAAAGTGACAAAATGTATCCTTCTTCCAGGACAGTCCTGGCTTACATCTGCTGATCCGGCTCTCATTCTCAAAAGCATACTGGTTTGGACAATAAATTACGTGGTCCTGCTAACCATGACTATTAAATGCTCATCTAATTGTCTGTTTCTCCCCTGACAATAAACTCCACAAGGTCAAAGCCATCTGCCTTATTCACCACACCATCGGGCATAGTGCCTGGCATATGGAAGATGTGGTATGTTTGTTAAATAAACAAATGTACTTACATACTGGAGAAGCATGCACTCTCATTAAGGCATTCATTTGGTTCCAGGGTTTGTTATTGAGGACCAAAATCGTGCCCCCTACACCAAATTTAAAGATCATGTATTTCACAAAATGGTTTTAAAACATATTTTGAAGAAGTTTTGAGGTTACAGATACAGAAATACAGATAAGCCAGCGACACTCTTCACAAAAGGGCAGAATGCCAGTTAGGAATATAATCGGCAACCAGGGAACTGATTTTCTTTCTCTGAAGCAAAAGGCCCGTTTGCCAACCAATCCTGGCCTAGCCTCATTTTCCCCAGGCTTTACCTAAGTGAAAAAATCAAAACAAAACAAAAAAGAGTTTTTTTACAAAACACGCTGATACTGACATCAGAAAACATTGGTTCATCAAGTTCTTCCACTCTGCTCAAGTTAGGTGCTCCATAACGATCGCTGATTTCAGCTAGTGTTTTGCCTGAGTCTAGTGTTGCTTCCTACAATCAAAAAATTGATGTTTACTTTTACATTATTTCAAAATTAACACATGACTTTTCTTTCAATTTTGATTAAAAATTTTCTGATGTATAGCATCAAAATTCAGCATTATTAATTAGTGGAATTAACCAATTTCTGTTAATGACAAGAGAATTCTGGTAATGAATTGAGTATCCTAGAATATAAAGCTAGAATTCTGGCAATAAATGCTAAAACTTTTTTTTAAATACCTGCAGAAATTTAAAACAATTGTAAGTAATTATGTGGTAAATAGCTTCAATATCTCAAGACAGCCTAGTTTTTAAAAATCCAAACACAAACTGAATGTCCAATTTTTACCTACTGTGAGATTTTGCTTCAAAGCACATTATTTGTGACTTGTTATTACCAGAAAATATATATGGACTATCAGGTTTGAAAATATACTTGCTAAAAATTTAGCTACTTATGCATCAAAATTAAGCTTAAATTATAGGATACTCAATTCATGTCACATACCATAGAATGACTTTTTCTTCTCACCTCTGAATGTAGAGTATCTTCACTCCTAACCAGATTTTCCATATTCATTCTCATCTCCTATAATATATAAAAATTAAGAAAATACTTTGAATATACTTCATTTTGAGTTCATATTTCATTTTGGCATTTTATTTTACACAATGCTATGATCAATTTAAAGCAAAAATGCTGTCACTCTGAAACAGAATGATCTGATTACATATTACAGAACTGCAGATCACAGTCTTATTTAATACTCTATACAAACAGAAGGCAACCATGTTTTATATATAATTAAATAAAACTTTTTAAAAAGTGAAATGGACTGAAACATTTAAACTGAAGCCAAATTATCTGCCAAAATAAAAACTGACAAAATAAAAATTATAATAGAACCTTAGAACAAGAGATTTTAAAGAGAAACTACACTTAAGCAGAGTTTTGCACATAATGAGAAAGAAGTAAACACTTCTACAGGAACAAATCTGGCCCAATGCAGAGGGACCTGAGCAATGCCCTCTTTAATACTCTGAGCACTGCAGTAGGAATGTACTGCCCAATATGGGAGGCCTCTTTCTGAATGTGAAAACGTCATTCTAGCCAGCCAAACCTTGCTATGCCATCTACCTTTTCAATTCTAAAACGCAGCACGGCCGGCGCGGTGGCTCAACCCTGTAATCCCAGCACTTTGGGACGGCCGAGATGGCGGATCACGATGGTCAGCGAGATCCGAGACATCCTGGCTAACATGGTTGAAACCCTCTCTACTAAAAACTACAAAAAACTAGCCGGGCGAGTGGCACGCCTGTAAGTCCCAGCTACTCGGGAGGTCTGAGCAGGAAATGGCGTGAACGGGAGGCGGAGCTTGCAGTGAGCTGAGATCCGGGCCACAGCACTCCAGCCTGGGTGACAGCAGCGAGACTACTCCGTCTCAAAAAATAAATAAATAAATAAATAAAGAAATAAATAAATAAATAAATAAAGCAGCACGGTGGCCTAACTGACCCTGAGCTGATTCATTTTGGCTGCTAGAACACCAGTGATTTCTTGATCATACATATGGTTACCCTAATGATAGGAACATAAACAGCACTGTTTTCCCAAGACCACTCCATTTTCCTGGTAACTTCTTATCCAGCATCCACAAGGCTATATTGGGAACATCCATATTCTTATAGGACCATGTTCCTCTACCACAGAGATGGATATTTGACACAAACGAAGTCAGTCAGAATCCTTCTCCAAGATTCTTTTCCTAACTGAAACTAAAACAAGGCATCCATTCCTCTTAGATAGTAGAAACCACAACATTCTAAGACTCAGAAGCCATTAAGGCTCATGTTCCCCACCCATGTGCAGCAAAGCAGCCCATAGTGAAAGAGTGAAACTAACAACCAGGGGAACAGCAGAGGGGTGAGCCCTGGTAGCATCTGATTCTCTTGCTCCCAAAGTCTGAAAGGCCCAGTGATACCGAGTCCTTCACAGTTTAGGTATTAAACCCTTCCTTCAACCCAGAATCCTTCCAGCAAATTTCCCTTTGCACATAATAGTTTAAATTGTGAGTCTGCAGCCATAAGAAAGCCAGGGGAAAGAACATGAGTGGACTCAACTCTGAGCAATGTGCGAGGAAGTGGTACTTTGCAGGGGAGTACCTATGCTATGGTGAGGGATGATAAGCCAATAGAAATAGGAATTACTAAAGTTATTGTGGCTCTGGTCACACAAGCTGCTGATGCCTAGAGATAGTAAAATAACATGAATGTGGCTCTCTGGAGTCACAAAATAGAGACCAATCCTTCCTATAGACTTTTAAGCACTTTAATGTAACTATCAGATCACTTTGATTAAAAAATATTTTAAATTCCTTTATTTTGATCACTGCCTTCTTGATATGTTCCTGTATTTTCTTTTCAGTTCAGATCTGTGAATCTCTTTCAAAATTATTTAATTTTAATTTTACTGACATATAATAGCTGTACATATTTATGATATACATTTGATATTTTGATACAAGTATACAACATGTAATGATCAAATCGGGATATTTGAGATATCCATCACTTTAAACATTATATCTTTGTGAACCTCTTTTTTTTTTTTTTTTTTTTGAGATGGAGTCTTGCTCTGTTGCCCAGGCTGGAGTGCAGTGGCGAGATCTAGGCTCACTGCAAGCTCTGCCTCCTGGGTTCATGCCATTCTCCTGCCTCAGCCTCCCCAGTAGCTGAGACTACAGGCGGCCACCACCAAGCCCGGCTAATTTTTTTGTATTTTTGGTAGAGATGGGGTTTCACCATGTTAGCCAGGATGGTCTCGATCTCCTGACCTCATGATCCTCCCACCTCAGCTTCCCAAAGTGCTGGGATTACAGGTGTGAGCCACGGTGTCCGGCCCTTTTGTGAATCTTAAAGAGAAAGGGATGCTTGTGTATGTGTGCATACAGGCATATCCCTGTGCTCACACTACACTCAGACTAAGATAGCATCAGCGTCTGTATTTTTCTTAATTATGTATAGGGCTTTTATCCTTTTAAAAAAATCTCACTTTTTGATTTAATTCACCATTCATACTTTAAAAATATTGCTTTAATAAATGATTCTCTCATTTAAGCATCAATAAACATAATGAACATTGTCTATAAAACCTGCTTCTTTTTTTAGTTTTAATTATGGAATAAAAAGGGGGAGCAACATTTGATTAAGAGATAGTAGCTATAAACTCAGTCATCTAGAATATTGGTCTGTATGACTCATAGCTTTTGGATGCAGGAAATTGGGTCAAACTCGAGACCTGACATGATACAGACACAACCAATGAAGATGGGCTTTCTTTAAATAAGTTACTTTAGGCCGGGTGTGGTGGCCCACATCTGTAATCCCAGCAATTTGGGAGGACAAGGTGGGCAGATTGCCTGAGCTCAGGAGTTCGAGATCAGCTTGGACAACATGGCGAAACCCCGTCTCTACTAAAAATACAAAACATTAGCCAGGCATGGTTGTGCGTGCCTGTAATCCCAGCTACTCAGGAGGCTGAGGCACGAGAATTGCTTGAACCCGGGAGGTGGAGGTTGCAGTGAGCCGAGATCACGCCACTGTACTCCATCCTGGGTGACAGAGTGAGACTCTGTCTCAAAACAAACAAACAAACAAACAAAAAAACAAACAAAAGAAATAAGTTACTGCATAGTTTATTTTAATGAAAGGCATGAAAGTCCATGTATGAACATATTTTAAAATGTAAATTCTTGTTGTTAATACATTAACATAAAGACATAGACTACTGCCTCTGAGATCAGAATACCCTCAATATTCAACATCAGCTAATATAACTAGAAACAGCTAGCTCTTGACTAAAATGTTGAGGGTATCACTATTAGAGAACCCTACTACTCACAGAGAAGTTTCATAAACACAATTGTATTTGATTGTATAAGAATCCAGTGAGACATTCCTAATAGTATTATACTGCTAGCTCTAGTTTTGAAACAGGTAAACTGAGACTGAAAAAGGTCATGAGACTTGTTTAGCTTACACAGCTAATATGTGGCATGTCTTCAGACTACAAATCCCATGGTCCTTCTGCCAAAAGCTGAAATAAACAGTTTGAAGATTCTAGAGAGTTTTAAATAAAACTAACATTTATGAAACTTCAAATTACCTTGTCTAATTGTTTTTGAGCTCTCTGTAGTTCTTGTATTCTCTGCCTCTCTTTTTCTCGCATTTCCAACTCCAGCTGCAATGCCAGCTGTTGCTGAATATTCAGAAATATGTCATATTACAGTTAGATTAATTGCAAGATAATTAAGTTTACACCCACCTTCCTTTCAGAAACTTACAATAAACGGTCACATCCAACTAATACTTTAGTTTCTACAAAAGTTTCCTGAAGCATAAAATTTTAAAAAAGATTTTAATCTTCCTTAATTGCAAATTATAGAAAGCACAATTTGTACAAAATCATTTTCTCTTTTCTTCTTAAAGTAACAAATGAGATTGCAATAACTTTCCAGATAAATTTCTTTAAGCATAGATGGGTCTTCAAATAGCCACACATTGGTTGTAGAAGAGTGAGAAACTCTTCAGAGTATCATCTGATGGCTCTTGCCTATAATCCCAGCACTTTGGGAGGCCAAGGTGGGCAGATCATTTGAGGTCAGGAATTTGAGAAGAGCCTGGCCAACATGGTGAAACCCTGTCTCTACTAAAAACACAAAAATTAGCTGTAAAAAAGATTACAGGGTGGCACACGCCTGTAATCTCAGCTACTCGGGAGGCTGAGGCAGGAGAATCGCTTGAACCTGGGAGGTAGAGGTTGCAGTGAGCCGAGATTGTGCCATTGCATTCCAGCCTAGGCAACAGAGTAAGACTCCCTGAAAAGAAAGAAAGAAAGAAAGAAAGAGAGAGAAAAAGAGAGAGANACAAACAAAGAATGGCTTTTACATTTTTAAATGGAAAAATTTAAAAGAAATATTTCATGACATAGGAAAATGGTATGAAATTTAAATTTCAGCATCCTTAACTAAAGCTTTATTGAAACACAGCCATGCCCATTTGTTTACGTATTGTCTATGAGCGCTTTCGTGCTGCCACAGCAGACTGTAGTCATTGTAACAGAGACCACATGTGGTGCACTCACCACTTTGCCTGGCTGCCAGCACCCTACAAACCACAGTAACATTGTAACAGCAATGTTTGGAGTACCATGGTTATCACTATACTGTGACATTTTAAAAAATTATATCCATTATGTCAAAACAAGAAAGCCAGGGATGGGTGGTTCATTCCTGTAATCCCAGCTACTCAGGAGTGAGGCAGGAGGATTACTTGAAGCCAGGAGTTCAAGACCAGCCTGGGCAGCATAGTGAGACCCCCATCTCTAAACAAAATTTTGAGAAAAAAAAAGAAAACAAGTGAACTTTGAATGTCGCACTTTTAAGGCACACTAGAGTGTGTATTATTTTGTCATCAAATTAAATGGCAAAATATGTTTCCCGCTATACAGTGCCACTGTGCTAAAAAAATATAATAAATATCAACATTACCAGACTAAGCACTCATCACAATAGTCCCAGCTCACTGAGCACAAAGGTCAGAAAAATTAGAAAATTTAAAACAGAATTGGCTGGGCATGGTGGCTCACACCTGTAATCCCAGCATGTGGGAGGCCTGAGGTCAGGAGTTCGAGATCAGCCTGGCCAACATGGTGAAACCCCGTCTCTACTAAAAATACCAAAAAAAATTAGCCAGGCAGGTGCCTGCAGTCTCAGCCACTTGGGAGGCTGAAACAAGAGAATCACTTGAACCTGGGAGGCAGAGGTTGCAGTGAGCTGAGGTCACGCCACTGCATTCCAGCTTGAGTGACAGAGCAAGACTCTGTCTAAAAACAAAAACAAAAACAGAATTATCACAGCAGAATTTCTTTACAAGACTTATAAATGAAAATAAGTCTGCAACAAAAGTAGGGTTCCAAGCAGCTCATTTGTTATGCAAGCAAGGAAAGATATTTACCAATGGTGAGTGAATTAAAACATATTTTATTTCAGTGGCCAAAAAAATGTGTCCCAGAAAAAACAATCTTGTCTAAGATTTTAGCCTTTTGGTGAGAATAGCTGCTCAGAGTTGACACTGAGCAACATCAACAGTCAACTAAAAACAAGGCACACGATTCTGAGTGCCTTTCCTTGGCTCCTGATAAGTAGACAGATGTTCCTGACACTGCTCAGTTGTTCATGGAAAGGGTCAATGCTGAGTTTGAAGTGCCTGAAAAACCAAACCTCTATGAATAGTCTTTGATATGGTTTGGCTGTGTCCCCATTCAAATCTCAACTTGAATTTTATCTCCCAGAATTCCCAAGTGTTGTGGGAGGGACCCAGAAGGAATCATGGGAGCTGGTCTTCCCTGTGCTATTCTTGTGATAGTGAATAAGTCTCATGAGATCTGATGGGTTTATCAGGGGTTTCCACTTTTGCTTTTTCCTCATTTTCTCTTGCTGCCACCATGTAAGAAGTGCCTTTCGCCGGGCGCGGTGGCTCAAGCCTGTAATCCCAGCACTTTGGGAGGCCGAGATGGGCGGATCACGAGGTCAGGAGATTGAGACCATCCTGGCTAACACGGTGAAACCCCGTCTCTACTAAAAAATACAAAAAACTAGCTAGGCGTGGTGGCGGGCGCCTGTAGTCCCAGCTACTCCGGAGGCTGAGGCAGGAGAATGGCCTAAACCCGGGAGGCGGAGCTTGCAGTGAGCTGAGATCTGGCCACTGCACTCCAGCCTGGGCGACAGAGCGAGATTCCGTCTCCAAAAAAAAAAAAAAAAAAGAAGTGCCTTTCGCCTCCCCCCACGATTCTGAGACCTCCCCAGCAATATAGAACTGTTAAGTCCAATTAAACCTCTTTTTCTTCCCAGTGTTGGGTATGTCTTTATCAGCTGCTTGAAAACGGACTAATCCAGTCTTCATGGAACAATTACAGGCAAGAGTATTTTCAAAGTCATGTAGAAACACCAATTCAATACAACCTGCAGTGAAATCTGCTAAGATGTGTTACAGCTGACAGTGATAAAAATACGTGTGGAATAGAAAAAGGCTGAGCTGAACAAATTTACAGAGCTCATGAGAAAATAGAGTGTTTAAAGACAATAAATTGTCAGCATATTACTCAACAGCAGCTACTCTGTGAAAGTATTTGAATCTATGATGTGTTATTGAGCCAGCGGTGTCAACAGTGACCTTCATTCACTCTTGTAAACTGGACCATCAGTTCCGTGAATTTTTGTCAGAAACAGAAGCTGAATATACCCTTACGTCCTACCACACAGCAATTCCATGGCTTAACAGTTATATCATGAATTTTTGAGCTCAGGGCCAAGATTTAACTTTTTATTGTGTAAATTGAAGGTGCATATAATGTTTTGATATAGATATACATAGTGAATGCTTACCACAGGTAAGCAATTTCAATATCCATCATCTTAGACAGTTACTTTTGTATGGTAAGAGCACCTAAAATCTACTCTTAAAAAATTTCCAGTACACAATACAATCTTATTGGTTATCATCCTCATGATGTACTTTAGATCTCTACATTTATTCATACTGCATAATTGCAATTTTGTACCTTTTGACCTACATCTCCTCATTCTTCTTCCAGGCCTACCCCCACTCCACCTGTTGGTAACCACTGTTCTAGTCTCTGTTTTTATGTATTCAACTTTTTTTTTTTTTTTTAAAGATTTCCACATAGAAGCATGTGGTATTTTTCTTTTGATGTCTGGTTTATTTCACTTAACATCACGTCCTTCAGTTTCATCCATGTCATCACAAATGGCAGGATCTACTTTTTTCTTAAAGCTGAGTAATATTCCTTTATATATACATATATGGAATACATATATGTGAGATATATACACAAGATATACATGAGAAATACATCTCACGTTTTTTCGAGACAGGGTCTTGCTCTGTCACCCAGGTGGGAGTACAGTGGCGCCGCCTCAACCTCTGGGGCTCAAGCAATCTTCCCACCTCAGCTTCCTGAGTAGCTGGGACCACAGGTGCATGCCATCATCATCATGCCTGGATAATTTTTACATTTTTTCTAGAGATGAGGTCTTCCTATGTTGTCCAGGCTGGTCTCGAACTCTTGACCTCAAGTGATCCTCAGGTCTCCGCCTCCTAAAGTACTGGGATTACAGGTATGAGCCTTTGTGCCCAGCTCACAGTTTCTTTCTCCAGTCATCCACTGACAGACATTTAGGTTGTTTCCAAATCTTGGCTATTGTAAATAATGCTGCAATGGACATGGGAGTGCAGGTAATCTCTATGAGGTGCTGGTTTCTTTTCCTTTGAATATATAACTGAGAAGAGGAATTACTGGGTCATATGGTAGCTTTTAACTTTTTGAAATACACCCATACCGTTTTGCATAATGGCTGCACCAATTTGTATTCCCATTAACAGTGGATAACAGTTCACTTTTCTCCACACCTTCACCAATATGTGTCTCTTCCCTTTTTTTTTTTTTTGCACTCACCCAGGCTGGAGTGCCTCAGCCTCCTGAGTAGCTGGGACTACAGGCACGCCTGGCTAATTTTTTGTATTTTTAGTAGAGATGGGGTTTCACCGTGTTAGCAAGGATGGTCTCGATCTCCTGACCTTGTGATCCACCCGCCTCAACCTCCCAAAGTGCTGGGATTACAGGCGTCAGCCACTGCGCCCTGCCATGTCTCTTCCCTTTCTGATAACAGTCATCCGGATTACAGTGGCTCATGCCTGCAATCCGAACACTTTGGGAGGCCGAGGTGAGTGGATCACCTGAGGTCAGGAGTTCAAGACCAGCCTGGCCAACATGGCAAAACCCCATCTCTACTAAAAATACAAAAAACAAAACAAAAAAAATTAACCTGGTGTGGTGGCAGGTGCCTGTAATCCCAGCTACTCAGGAGGCTGAGGCAGGGGAACTGCTTGAACCCGGGAGTAGAGAGAGGTTGGAGTGAGCTGAGATCATGCTACTTCACTCCAGCCTGGGTGAAAGAGCAAGACTTCATCTTCAAAAAAAAAAAAAAGAAAGAAAGAAAGAAAGCAGCCATCCTAACAGGGGTGAGGTAGTATCTCATAGTGGTTTTGATTTGATTTGCACTTCCCTGATGACTAGTGGTGTTGAACATTACCTGCCACTTTTAATAATATATCTGTTGGCCATTTTTATATCTTCTTTGGAGAAATGTCTATTTAGGTCCTTTGCCCATTTTTTAATTGGGTTACTTTTTTTTTTTTTTTTTTTTTTTTTGCTATTGAATTTGCATTCCCTATATATTTCGGAGATTAACTCCTTATCAGATATATGGTTCACAAAATTTTCTCCCAATCCATAGGCTGCCTTTTTGTTTTGCTGATTGTTTGCTATGCAAGAGCATTTTAGTTTGACCTAGTCCCATTTGTTTAGGTTTGTTTTATTGCCTGTGTTTTGGTGTCATATCCAAAAAATCATTGCCAAGACCAATGTCAAGGAGCTTTTTCCACACTATGTTTTCTTCTGGGAGTTTTACAGTTTCAGATCTTCCATTCAGGTCTTTAATCTATTTTGAACTGATTTTTGTGTATGGTAGAAGACAAGGATCCGGTTTCATTCTTTTGCATGTGGATATCCAGTTGTCCCAACACCATTAATTGAAGAGACTATCCTTTTCCCTTTGTGTTTTCTTGTAGGGCTTGTCAAAAATTAGTTGACTGTATATACTTCAGCTTATTCCTGGGGTTCTCTATTCTGTTGCACTGGTCTATGTGTCTGTTTTTATGCCAATACCATACTGTTGTAATTACTATGGCTTTATAATATTATTCTGGATCAAGTAATTTGATACTTCCAAGTTCATTTTTCTTTCTCAGGATTGCTTTGGCTATTCAGGGTCTTCTGTACTTCCATACAAATTTTAGAATTGGGTTTTTCTATTTCTGTGAAGAATGCCATTGGAATTTTGATCGGGATTGAGATGAATCTGCAGATTATTTTAGGGAGTATAGACAGTTTAACAATACTAACTCTTCTGATATATGAACACAAGATATCTTTCCGTTTATTTGTGTCTTCCTCAATTTTTTGCATTAGTGTTTTACAGTTTTCAAGGTATAGATGCTTCACCTCCTTGGTTAAATTTATTCCTAAGTATATTATTGTTTTGAAGCTATTATAAATAAGATTGTTTTCTTGGTTTCTTTTCAAGTAAGTTATTGGTAAACAGGATTTAAATTTTCTTAGAAGAAATACTCTCAACCACTATTATCAAACATTCAATAGATTTGGAAATTAGCTTTCGCTGCAGACTTGATAATGTTTCTTAATTCATTCTAAAATTACACGGCAAAACATCACTCATATGTAAAACTTACACTGCAGTAAACTCACTTCAACAACAACTCATGTTGTTTGAATCACAAGCAATATAAAGCTGCTTTATACACTTCCAGTGCTGTTAAAACTAGAACAAGGTATTAGATCTTCGTTCCCAAACAAATTGGCAGTGGATGTATTTTCCAACCTCGAACTACAATTCCAGAGTGTTTGTAAGGACTCAATATAAGTGCAAAGGAAATTTCCATATTTCAAAATCCATTTATGCAATTAAGAAACTTCCATCAACCTTCAGTTGGAAGTGGCTATTCTACAAAGTAATGCATGTTAAAAGGCAAACAGCAAGAGAAAAATATAATAGAATTCTAGAAATACCTTCTAAGGAATAAATACGCTCAATTTAAATTATACACACATAGACTGATAGCAATTGTTGACAGTAACTATGTATGTAAAAAGACATTTTCAAGGATGAAATACATAAAACCTCATTACAGATCAGCATTAGCAGATAAATATTTTTAAATAGGTTTTGATGATAGACCACACTAATGCTGAACTTCAACCAAGTGAGATGTTATCTTTTAAAATTTTTTAAATTCTCAGTAGTAAACCTGTCTAACAAAAAATTTATATTCAATGATTGTTTGAATTTCATCAATAAAACATTTGCAAAAATTCATTTTCTCTCTTGCTATTCCTACATAATATGCCATAATGCCTTCATAATATCCTCAAATTTGCCTCTTGGCCTGCAAAGCATAAAATGTCTACTATCTGACAATGTATTCTAAAATAATAATTTTTTGCAAGTAAAGACATAATAAAGTGATTAATATCTCATTTGCAAAAGGCTTTTAAAGGTAATTCTTGGTATTCCTATATTATCCCCACTAAGAAAAAAGTGATAGGGTAGGTAGCTGAAATGCATAAACAGCTTCAATCAACTTTCAGACACTGATGGAGGAAGTTAAATAACTCCAACCTCTCAACAATAATGCAAAGTGTACTTGTTAAATAACAATCAGATTGATCAAAATAACCAGCTTCTTGACATTTTCAAGAAACTTCCAAAACCTAATCCCTTTCTTCACACATGAGCAAAACTACTCAAAGCCATTCAAAACAAATAAAAAACAAAAATGTTCTCACTTCAAAAATAAGTTCTTACATAGAAAATGGCAATAAAAATACTTCCCTGTTCACAAAAAACTAGGCTTGCTGAAGAGTGCCTAAAATGTCAAGGAATTTCAAGTCAGCGGTACTGACTATGAGGACAACTGCTTTTGCAACCAGCAAGGAAATAACCAGAGTTCCCAACCTCTAGCTCACATGACTCAGAAGGTATCCAGAGGCCCCTCTGTTTTTCTTCATCTCAGCCACACTCTCTCTTAAGCCTTAAGATTGATCTCTCCTATCTATTTCTGCACACCAATCCACTCCATTAACTGGCCATAACATCTCCTGCATAATATTATTTTATCTTCCACCCTAATACAATACTTAGGATTCAGTACACAGTGGATTAGTTCATACTGGTCAACATAATATGGCTAGAGAAACTTTTTATTGCTAGTATTGCCAAATTATACACAAGTAAGACAAAGTAGGTGAGCCAAAGAGAGTTAAGTATCTCCCACTTATGATGTAATTGCCTTGGGGAAGGAGAACCGCTGGGAATTCTCTGATTTTTGATAGAAAGGGACAGATACCAGCTATAGGAGCTGTAAGAGGAAAGATGGCTCCTCATCCACCGTTGTGGCTGCTGCAGGAAGCACCTGGCCTGTTTGGATGACAGTTTGACACCCAATTCAACACTTTTTAACCTCCCCTCAAGAATAAGCCAATGACTGAAAATGAAGACTCAGAAGCAGTAGAGTTTTCAACAGCCCTATCC
Source organism: Rhinopithecus bieti (assembly GCF_001698545.2). Classification (NCBI taxonomy): domain Eukaryota; kingdom Metazoa; phylum Chordata; class Mammalia; order Primates; family Cercopithecidae; genus Rhinopithecus; species Rhinopithecus bieti. The sequence continues at coordinate 391,081 of NW_016817848.1, read as the reverse complement.
TTCTAAGGGGCCTGCAGTTTTCTACCTCAATATCAGGGATAGGAAGTCAGTCAGCGAAGCTATTTGCCAGGTCTATATTTTTCTTTTTATCTGCATACCCAAATAATAGACTTCTTTCCCCATTTTAAATATGTAAACTTGAGTCAAGACTCTGGAGTTAAGTATTATCTGGTAGAACTATAGAAGTAGCTTAAATTTAGCTTAGAAGCTCTCTATAAATTAAATCAGTCCAGAAGCCACTCTGGAACTTTCCTCTCTCCAGCTTGTACTCCATGACCCATCCCTTCAACAATTCCCTTACCAATATCTTCAGCTCCCTAATCATGCTACCCGAATCCTGCTTCAGTGAAAAGGTCCGCCTGTTCCACTTCTTCACTCAGATATCTGGGCCCAAGTGAAGAGAATCACATAATCACATAACCAAACCAAACAGCACGATTGATCTCCAACTGCTACCAAGTAATGCTAAATTATATCCCTCAACTCTTCTCTTCCATCCTCCAAAGCTGCCATTTCTAACCTTCACCACTCTGCCCATACCTCCTACTTTACACCCTTGTTCTTAGCAGATGATCATGGTGCCTACTTCATAAAGAAGACAGAAACTGTTGAACACAGAAGGTGCTTCCCCAACACCATTCTCTCCTCTTTCCGTCGATTATAATCAAAGAAGTGCCTTCTGCCTGCCTAACCTATGATCCGGGCCCATTTCCTCTCATCTCCATGGCAAGCTGACCCTATGAATCATCCACTCTATTTCCTAATGTCATCCACTCACTCCTCTACTACTGTGCTCTTAAACACAAAAGCATCTCTCCTTGCTCTCAAAATCTTGAAAGCACTGCCTACATTTTCCATCTCCCCTGCCTAACTCCACCCACCCCCACCACTCCATCCACATTGTTCCCACCAAATTACGGTGGCCTCTGATGAACACTTTTCCATTCAGCAATAGATATGGTTGACCACTCAGATCTCACCAAAATACTCTTTCCCTTTGCCTTCTGTGACAGCACACTCTCTGCATTTTCCTCTTACCTGGAGGTATGGCATCTTTTGTATCAGCAACAGCAATGTAGAAAGGAATGTGTATGTATGCATACAAGAATGTAGTCAGGAAAACTCATGGCTGCTGCTTCTCCAGCAAGGAAGACACACACATCCATAAAGATGAAGATATTAGGAAGCCATATCTAGGTAACTGGAGATGGGAAGTTTATCAACATTTGGGCTGTGCCACGCTGAGGTTGGCATCGTTAATTCCAGTCCCCTCTGAACTATCCTACTTGCCTCACCTGCTGAAGTAAGAGCTCCTCTGCTTTAAGCCTCTCCATCATTTCCTGCTCCATCAGAGCTAATTCTCTTTCATGCTCCAGCTCGGCCATTTCCTTTTGTCTCTAGCATTGTTTAAAAACAACAGCACATGACTTCTTAGAGAGAAAGCAATTTGTGAAAGCAATCTTGAAAGCATTTAATAGAGACAATTAGGGAAAGGGTTAAGCAAATTATAGCCCATCCCTTTGGAAAAGATATAATAATTTGGGAAGATATTTTATCTGAATAATGAGCACAATATTAAAGTTATACATTGTGTATGATCACAAGTGCATAAACAAATATATAAATCTATAGAAAAAATACTTCCCATGAAAGGAATTACCTAAAAATCTAAATAGAAGTCTTCTTTGGGTACTGTTTTCTCCTTCCTACTTTTCATGTTGTTCAAGTTTTGTATAATAAACATTATTTTATAATAAAATAATAATATTAAAGTTTTAAAAGCAGACAAGTTGGACCAATTTTTTTTTCTTCTAATTTTCTAGAAGGAGATTTCTACTTACCAGTTGTTCCATGGTCACATTTTCCTTAAACTTGTAAATCCACAATGCTAAATATTCTATTGGATCCACTGGGCGAACTCTTGCCACTTCTGCAAGACCTTGAGTTAAACATGCCCCAAGGTGCTTTTGAAGATATATTGACTCCATTTCTAACTCCTAAATAAAACTCCTAAAAGTAAGTGTTTTTGCATTACTGCAGGATATCTTCAATAAAGTCACTATAAGACTAAACTCCAGTGAGTTGAACAAAGCCTTACATACACCCTGCCCTCAGTCATGTCCACCTCCTGTTGGGGGTGTCACAAGCAAGCTGGCCCCAGGAAACTTCTAATAGTTTCCAAAAGGACTCCACAGAAGTCACTACAACTAACGTGGTTTCAAAAATCCTGAAGGACCTCAAGTCCAAGAGTCAGAAAAGAGATACTATCATTATTGATTTCAAGTTTACTTGATGCCAAGTAATGTGGGTCCCATTTAATTCTCACAACATACCTGAAAAATAGGTATCATGATCCCAATGGGAACATGAGCAAGCCCAGGCACAGAGAGCATAAGTGCATAGTTCAGGATCACACAGCTGGCAGATGAAGGAGACAGGGTTTGTACCCACCTCTTGATTCAGGATAACACAGCTGGCAGATGAAGGAGACAGAGTTTGTACCCACCTCCTGATTCCAAAACCCTAACCCTAAAGACTACACTAAAATGTCCCTCCTAAGCCATGAGAGCCATTTTTACAAAGCATCACAATAGTCCACCTTTTGGAAAAAAAAAAAAATCCATAAATTTCCAAGGCCAAAGAATAAAAACTCAGCCTCCAAATAATAACATATGAAGCTCCTCACAATCTGGCCCCAATTTTCTTTTCAGGTTCACCTCCAGACATCATCTCTCCTGGCCCCAGCACACCCTGGGCTCTAACTCCATGGATAGCCTGCCATTCTGATGACCACCCCTTGCACATTTCCATCCCATGACTCTTGTACATGATGATCCCTCACTCTCCTCTCTCTGTCTCTCAAAAGATCTCCTCCCCTGCAAGGTAGAGAATCATTTCTTATTCCCTGAGCTTTCCCAGGCAACCCAAAGAAGTTCCTCTTGCTCCAAGCAGCTTACACAGCATTTACCACACTATCATAGAGAATTACACTATCTCTGTGTGTGTGCGTCTGTCTTCCCATTAGAAGACAAACTCCTCTAGCTGCTTGAAGAGTGTTTTAATCACAGGGCTGACACAGCTGTCTCTCCATGGTGGCAAGGGAATGAATTTCTCCACTCTCCCAGTTATGTCTTACTCCTTCCAGTTATGAAGATAAACAGGAATAATAATAGACCAGATTGTTTTAAAACAGAAAAGGAAAACACAGCAACCAATCTCTTTCAGGTGCTTTGGAAAAACTGATCACCCTCAGATTACCCTTAATATTTTAAGAAATCCAGACTCTCCTGATAATCTGATGAAATGTAATCAATTGTTCAACAAATGTATAATGAATATTTGCTAGGTGCAATGGCTCACACCTGTAATCCTAGCACTTTGGGAGGCTGAGGTAGATCACCTGAGGTCAGGAGTTCGAGACCAGCCTGGCCATAGTGGTGAAATGCTGTCTCTACTAAAAATACAAAATTATCCAGGTATGGTGGCACATGCCTGTAATCCCAGCTACCAGGAAGGCTGAGGCAGGAGAATCACCTGAACCCAGGAGGCAGAGGTTGCAGTGAGCTGAGATTGTGCCATTGCACTCCAGCCTGGGCAACAAGAGTGAAACTTCATCTCAAACAAACAAACAAACAAACAAACAAAAATACCTGTTATAGGTCAGGCACCATGATAGGTACTGGGAATACAAAACTATTGTGGCTTGAATGTCTGTGTCCCCAAATATCCGTATGTTGAAATCCTAACTCCCAATGTGATGGTATTAGGAGCCTTTGGGAAGTGATTAGATCATTAGTGTGGAGCCCTCATGCATGGGATTAATGCCCTTATAAAAAGAGACGGGAGAGCTTGCTCTCACTCTCTGCCATCTGAGAATAAAACTAGAAGACAGCCACCTACACACCAGGCAAAGGGTCCTCACCAGACACCAGAAATGCCAATGCCTTGATTTTGGACTTTCCAGCCTCCAGAATGATGAGAAATAAATGTGTATTGTTTTTAAGCCACCCAGTGTTGGTAATTTGCTATAGCAGCCCATACTAAAACAAAAACAGTCTCTGCCTTCGTGGAGCTTACAGATGAGAAGGGAAGATAAATATTTAAATCAATAAATATGAAATTGAAGTTAAAATAAGTACTATGAGACCAGAGAAGAGGAGGAGCTGATCAAGTCAGGAAAGTATAAAAAAAAAAAAAGCTTCTCTGGGGGTGACATTTGAGCTAAGCTCACATTTACTGAAAAAAAAAAAAAAAAAAACAGTAAAATTAACATGACAAAGAAGAGAAGGAAGAGTCTTCTACATGAGGAAAGGCCCTGATATAGGAATGACCATGGCAATTATAGGGGATAGAATGTCACTGTGTCTAAACTTGTCCCTGGACAAATGCACCTAGCATTTTGCATAAAAGTTCAGAGACACTGACATCTAAGGGTCCGTCCATAACCCCCAATTTTTATTCTATGGAAAAATTCAGTGTCTCCAAAATTTTATGCATAACCATGCACATATGCCATATGACAGTGGTGGGAAGGCAAAATGGTGTAACTTCTATGGAGAAGAATTTGACAACATCTAGAAAATCACATATGCATTCACCCTTTGACTCATCAATCTTGCTTCTTGGATCCTATCTCAAAGATATAGTTGCAAAAATATGAAATGGCATATGCACACAGGTATTTGCAGTATTATTTACAATAGTCACACTGAAGCACAATCTAAATGTTCATCAAATTGGGGATTAAGAGCAACACAATGAATTATTATGCAGATGTACAAGAGAATGAAGAAACTAAAGAGTGATCTCTAAGACACAAAATAAACAAGGTGCTGGAATTGTATATGGTCCGTCATCTTTTGTATTAGCAACAGCAGTGGGGAAAGGAATGTGTGTATATATAAACATAGTCATAAAACTCTAAAACTGAAAACAAACTGGCACAAATGAACCTAATTCCAAATCAGGTTGATATTGGTGTCTTAACTACACAGAGAAAAGAATTATTACAACTGACTTTGGAACACAGTATCTTCACTGTATTTCTTCAGTAGGATATATCTGAAAGACCAAAAGGCTACAAAGACATGTCAAAGTCATTTGAAGTAAAAAAAAAAAAAGGAGGGGGGGGGAACAGAATCCTGTTACTGCTCCAGAAAGATAAAATGTGGGAAGGTAGGAAGGAGACCATTATCCCCAAAGAGAAAACTTTTAGCCTACCAGTGGGGCCAAGTCAGGGGAGGCTCTGTCTCGGATTTCTGGGCATATCAGTGGGACCCAGGCAAGGCCTGCCAACTTCCTTAGCATATTCCTGTCCGTGAAACGAGGATAATACCCCTCTCTCCTGTGGTAAGCAGTGTTATTTTTCATATACACCAATAGGCATCTTGGCTCAACATAAGAAAGCCGTTTCCCACAGAAACAGCTGCTTACAGCCTGAAGAAGGTGCCACAGAGATGGAAGGAGTTTCCTTACCCACACCTGGGAGACAGCCAGCCGACTGGGCAGGGCACCCGGGCAGGGTTGCCAGACTTCTCAATTAAAAACCTAGCTCGCCCAGGTGACTCTGAATTTCAGATAAACAACGAATAACTTTGCATGATACTATATTTGTACTGAAAAGTAACTCGTTTATCTGAAATTCAGTTACCTGCGCATGCAGTACAGTATTGTATCTGGCAACCTCCCGGGGCGCTCAGTGTGGTTTTCCCACCCGGGAGTCTGGAAGAGTCTCCCGCAGCCCGCAGGAGACAGACGCAGCGCTCCCCGCTCAGGACCAGCAGGAGGAGAGCCGGCTGCTTTCGGGAGCCCCAGGCGCGAAGCGGCCTCCTTCCGCCTCAGGTGAGTCCTGCTCGACGCCCAAGGCCCAACGGTCAGAACCGCCTCTGCCCGCCGGACCCAGCGAAGCTAGAGGAACAAATCTCAAAAACAGTTCGGGCCTTCCCGGTGCGCACACCCGACACACGCGCCTGCTAGCCACTCGGCAGCCGCGTCCCGTTGCCAGGCAACGAGAGCGCGCGCCTAAGGAGCCCGCATAGGTGAGCAGAGGGCGCGCAGTGGGCTGCGGCGGGGGAACGCGCATCAGAAAGAGGGGGTCGTGGGGGGTCGCGCTGCAGGGAGGAGGGGGCGTGCAGGAGCAGGAGCGCGCGGCTGAGGGGCCGCGGCCGAATGGAGGGGGCGTGCAGGGGTAGGAGCGCGCGGCAGAGTAGAAGGGGCGCGGCAGAGTGGAGCGGACGCGGCAGAGAGGAGGGGGCGTGCAGGAGCTGGGAGCGCGACATAGATAAGGGGTCGTGCAGAAGGGGGCGCGCGCAAGGGGAGGGGCCAGAGAGGAGCGGGCGTTCAGGGGCGGGCGGGCGGCAGAGAGGAGGTGGTGTGCAGGAGGGAGAGCGCGCACGAGGGGGCAACGGGCAGAGAGGAGAGGGAATGCAAGAAGGGGAGCGCGGCAGAGAGAAGCGGGCGCGCTCCAAGGGGCGGGGGCCAGGGAGGAGGGGGCGCTTAGGAGCGGGGCGCCAAGCAGAGAGGAGCGGGCACGCGGGAGCGGGGTGTGCGCGCGAAGGGTCGAGGAAAGGCATATGTGGCGGCGCTCAGGTGGGTGAGCTGAGGAGACTTGCTGCGCAGAAACCTGGAGGAGTGGGGGGACCGAAAAGAGCAAGGGACCTTGGCTGGCAGCCAGGCATGCTCTCTGGGAGAGACGAAGGGGTGGCGCGCTTTGAGGAGGAACTAGGAAGGGCAGCCAATCAGAGAAGGGTGGAAGACCTAGAGTCACTGGAAGACCGTCACTGCAAGCTGCTAATAGCCTGGCAGTTTCACAACTCCGTACCTTTGCTCTTGCTGGTGACCTCTGCTTGGTTCCTTTCAGAACCAACTCGGGTGCCTCACCTCCGGGAAGCCGTCCGGTCTCCACCAGGCCCAAGCCCTTGCAGTCCTCCCTGGCCTAGTCGTCTGTGCATGTACTAGCCTTTCCCGTATTCTCTTTCAGCTTATGGGCGGGGCAGTGCCAGGCAAGAGAGGCCTTAGTAGATGTTAGTTGAGATAGTAAGTGCCAGAGTGGGCAAGGACAAATCAAAGGGAAGCATGAGCGCAGGCGTCAGAGCTCTCAATGAATAAATCAGGAAATATTTACTGAGCTCCTAGTGTGCCAAGCATGGGCGGTATACAGCAAACAAAGACAACCCCTATTCTTATTTTGCCTACTGAGTGCAAGACCAGGAACAATGTAAGCAGACCGTCAGGGGAGCTCTGGGAAACACCGAAAAATAGCCTCTGCCCCGATTGGTGAGTGTACCCTAAGTTGGTCTGAGTGGGCCTTTAAAGGCATCCCCTTGGCCAGGCGCAGTGGCTCACCCCTGTAATCCTAGCACTTTGGGAGGCCGAGGTGGGCGGATCACCTGAGGTCAGGAATTGGAGAGCAGCCTGGCCAACATGGAGAAACTCCATCTCCACTAAAAATACAAAAATTAACCTGGCATAACCCCAGCTCCTTGGGAGGCTGAGACAGCGGAATCGCTTGAACCAAGGAAGCAGAGATTGCAGAGTCGAGATTGCACCACTGCACTGCAGCCTGGGTGACAGAGCGAGGCTCTGTCTCAAAAATAAAAAATAAAAGGCATCCCCTTGACTCCTTCACACTGGCCTCACACTGTGGCTCTATGCTGGCTCTACCGTCTTTGTACCATATCTTAGTGACTGTTGGGGAAACACATTTCATTCAGATCATTGTTGAAAATGGGCAATTTAGAGTAGGTGGAGGTATGCCAATATGGCTTGCCACATGTAAGCAGTGTGGCAGCCACCCAATGACCAGAGATTGCAGAATTGGTGATTCTGCCTTCTGGGAAGGACAGTTCTACAGTGATCCAGGCAAAGTAGATTGGTAACTACAAGTTGCTTGGAGATTTTATTAACATACAGGTTCTGAATCTGTGGGGTGGAGTAGGACCTGAGATTCTGCATCTCGACAAGTCCCCAGGTGATGAAATGCTGCTGGTCGTCTGTCATCAAACCAGCTTTGAGTAAGAAGGGTGTAGAAGGTTGTTTATCCAAATGCATTGGTTCAAGTGGACCACACAGATTGACAGGAGACACCACCCACCTCTATCCCCACCCTATCACTACCCCACTAAATTTTTTTTTTTTTTTTAATTCCCTTGCAGGTCTTGGGGTCAGAAGTCCAAAATGAATTTTATAGAGCTAAAAGCAAAGTGTCAGCAGCACAGGTTCGTCAGGAGGCTCTGGGGAGAATCCATTTTCTTGCCTTTTCCAGCTTCTAGAGGATACCCTTGGCTCAAGGCCCTGGATCACATCGCTTTTTCTCCCTCGGCTCTGGCATCACCTTCCCTGTCTGACCGTACTGTGTCCCTCTTATAGTGACACCTGTGATTACATTGTTCCTACTCAGATAATCCAGGATAATCTCCCTATCTCAAGATCCTTAATTTAATCACAGTTACAAAATCCCTTTTGCCATTTAAGGTGACATATTCATAGGTTCCAGGTATTCAGACATGGACACATTTGGGAGCCATTATTCAGCCCTAGAACAAGGACATTGTCTTACTCATACTTCCAGTATTCAAAATCAATAAATTTAACTTGCATAAATTATATCACATAATCTACATTTCACATTCAATTCTTCCAATTTTCCCAATGATGTCCTTTATAGAATTCTTTTTTCTTCTCTCTTTTTGTTTTAGACAGAGTCTCTGTCACCCAGGTTGGAGTGCAGTGGTGAGATCTCAACTCATTGCAGCCACAACCTCCTGGGCTCAAGTGATCCTCCCACCTCAAGACCCCATGCACCTCCCCACCCCCTGCCACCAAGTAGCTGGGACTACAGGTGTGTGCCATCACACCTGACTAATTTTTGTATTTTTGTGGAGACAGGGTTTTGCCATGTTGCCCAGGCTGGTCTCAAACCCCTGAGCTCAAGTGATCTTCCTGCCTCAGCCTCCCAAAGTGCTGGGTTTACAGGTGTGCACCACCATGCCCAGCTGAATTATTTTTTCTTGTCCAGGCCCAATCTAGGATCATGTGTTTCATGTAGTTATTATAGCTGTTCAGTCTCCTTTGATCTATAACAATTACTCTTTTTTTTCATAACCTCAACATTTTTAAGAGTACAGGGTAGTTGCTTTGGATTTATTTGATGTTTCTTCAATTACGTTAAAATATTGCATTTTAGACAGGAATCCATGGAAATTTTTTTTTTTTTTTTTTTTTTTTTTTTTTT
>NW_016817848.1:348272-379056 GCF_001698545.2 Rhinopithecus bieti | reverse complement strand
TTTTTTGTATTTTTAGTAGAGACGGGGTTTCACCGTGTTAGCCAGGGTGGTTTCGATCTCCTGACCTCGTGATCCGCCTGTCTCGGCCTCCCAAAGTGCTGGGATTACAGGCTTGAGCCACCGCGCCCGGCCAGGAAATGTTTTATGTACCGTAAGAAGTGCATCCCATCAGGAGGCACTTGATGTCACTTTGTTCCTTTATTGGTGATGTTTGCTTTGATTACTTGGTTAAGGTTTTGTTGGCCAGGTTTTGCCACTGTAAAATTTCTGTATTTGCTTTGGAATTAATACTTAATTTGTGAGAAGAAACTTTGAGACTATGCATATATCTTATTCCTTGTCAAATGTTCACCCAAATTTAGCACTCATTGACTCATTGATGATTCTGCTTTGATTCAGTTATACTGTGGTGGTGAGGAAATGGCAGTTTTTTAAAACTCCATTATTTTCCCCACTTTTATTAGTTGGCATTCTACTTTAACAAGAACTTTGCCTTCTCCCTTCTTAATCTATGTATATATTCTCATATGGACTCATGGAGTCTTATTTTATTCTGTAAGTTATAATCCATTACAGTCACTATTTATTTTAATTTTAATGGTCAACTGCCCCAGATTTGACTAGTAGGAGCCCTTCCAGCTGGCTTCTCTGTCCCCAAACATTGTATTTTTTAGAATTTTCTTACTTTCTGGCAAAACCAAATGTTCCAGGCTATTAGACTTGTCCTGCCCCAGCCTTGGAATCAGCCATTTCTCCAAGGAGCCCTGATTCCTCTTAAGTGACGAAGGCTATTTACAAGCAAGGTTTATATGCTCAGTGTGCTCATTGCTACTGAAGTGTTTTGGTTTCAAGGCCCTTGTAGTGGAGAGAGCTAGGAAATATTTTTTTCTATATCCATAAGATAGATATGGATATCTGTCTACTTGTTTTTCCTTCCTTAAGCTAGAAAATGGGGAGTGGGGGGAAAACTGAAAAATGCCTCCAGAAAATGTTAAGGCTAGATCTAAGCTTTTATTATTCGCCGGGCTCTTTTGGAATTCAAATGTGTCAACTTCAGGAATATGGAATCCGTCAGGAGGAGGCCAGGTCCTAGGTCATTTCATGGCACAATCCTCCACTGAATAGTGTAATAAGCAGTTACTCTGTGCCTGGCTAAGTGCCTGGTGTGTGTTTATTATCACCTCTAATCTAATTATTGTGAGCTACATACTTTTGTTACTTTTATTTTACAGATGAGAAAACTGAGGCTGAGAGAGACTGAGTGACTTGCTGAAGATCACACAGCTAATAAGTGGCAGAATCAGGACTGGAACTTGGTCTGTCATATTCCAGAATGTGCATTCCTACTGCCACAATTCCCTGCTGCTCCTAAGTTGGGCTACATTGCCTCCAGCTCTTGAAATATGATGAATAGTAAATCCTTAAGTAATACAGAATGGAGTATTATATCAGGTGCTGGCAGAGCTCCTGACAAGCAGTAGCTGTAGCACCAACATTTTCCCTCTCTCTTCTCCCCAGTGCATTTCCATGGTCCCTTGTGAAATAAATGAGCCTATCTTATCTATGTCATAGATAGATGACTGTAGCCTCCTACCTCACGATAGCACAGCCTGCTGGGTGCTCAGAGCCCCTCCCCAGGACCTCCTGCCTGCTCCTTTATTTTCTCTGTACTCAAGAGCAGAAATGTGTGGGTAAGGGGAGGCCTTAGCCACCCTTACCACCAAAGTACCAACCTCCTCGCAAGCCTGGTAAACCCTAGGACCCACACTGTTTGACCTAGTGCAGCTGGAGAACTTTAGAAAAAAGTCCATTCGAATATAAGAGCAAGTAAGTGTTTGTTGGTTCTTTTGGGAAGGGTGTGATCCAGAAACATCTCATATTTATCCTGAAATAAATCTGAATTGGTTAGAATGTGTCTATTTTTAATATCAGATTAAGTTAATAAAATAGTGTGACTTTGTTTTGATGTTTTCCAGGCTGCCAGGATGGAAACAAACTACCTAAAGAGGTGCTTCGGAAATTGCCTGGCCCAGGCACTGGCAGAGGTGGCAAAGGTTCGGCCCAGTGACCCAATAGAATACCTGGCTCACTGGCTTTATCATTATGAGAAAACAGCGAAAGCAAAAGAAGAGGTGTGTATGGGCCCTGGGACTTAGGGAGGGCCCAGCTTTCCCAGAGTAATTTGAAAGCCAAGACACAAGGCAGGATTCTGGAGCTGGCCTGGGGAATTTCTTGGTTTCTTTGATTTGCTGTTAGATCCAGATATCCCTGAAGCATGGGGATCCTGGGGGCTGAGAGGAGTGGGGCTTCAACTCAGAGGAGCTGTGGAGTTGAAGGGTTTGTTACTACTAGCAGGCTAAAGCTAGTTACAGGAGGAAACTCAACGAGCCCAAAAGGCCCACAGCCCAGATCAGTCCCCAGTGAGGGGACCCCATTTATAAGGCTTCCCTGGGTGCTGACCTGATTCGACTCTGTCACCTCACCCCAGAATAGGGAAGAGAAGATCCAGCTACAGGAGGAATATGACGGTAGCCTCAAGGAAATGGAAATGACAGAGATGCTGAAACAGGAAGAATATCAGATTCAACAGAACTGTGAAAAGTGTCATAAGGTAGGGAGAAGGACTCAGCTTTGGGTGGCCGCACACATCCCAACATGGAATCCAGGAAAGCCACAAGTCAGCCCAGTCCCCCCTCAAGGCGCATTAAGGATCCCTTTAGCCTGATTTTCACTCTGTATTAACATATTTGCATACAAACCAATGTTATTGACAATCTTTGTTAATGAAAAAATGAGATATTAAAAGACAGATTTGTCTTAGATTTCAGGAAATACTCTGGTGCTACTGGTTTTTTAAAAATCTGGGGTTTTTTTTTTGTTTTTTTTTTTTTTGAGATGGCGTCTCGCTTTGTTGCCCAGGCTGGAGCATGGTGGCGCAATCTCGGCTCACTACAGCCTCTGCCTCCTGGGTTCGAGCGATTCTCCTGCCTCAGCCTCCCGAGTATCTGGGACTACAGGCACATGCCACCACACCCAGGTAATTTTGTATTTTAGTAGAGATAAGATTTTGCCATGTTGGCCAGGCTGGTCTCGAACTCCTGACCTCAGATGATCCACCTACCTCGGCCTCCCAAAGTGCTGGGATTACAGGTGTGAGCCACTGCACCTAGCCAAAATATCTGGTTTTTTAAAAAACCTGATTTTAAAAAAATCTATTCACTTGGAGCAAATATTTTTTCATATAAGATCCTTTGAGTCCTTTTCAAGTAGTAGTCAATATTTTTCAGAAACCAAATATGGTTGTTACCAGTGCATACCTCAGATATTTAACTTAGTATTTAGTATTTGGTTTATTATATTCTATTTGCTTTTACGTGAAACTTCAGATGCCTCCTCTGTGATGCTGTAATATTAGGTGTAAGTTATTAAGCTGGAATAGCTGAAGACAACTCTGCATTTGTCAGTCTAAAAGGATATCTTTTACCTCCCACAGTTTTTTTCACAATCTCCTGAAAAACACCTTATGCCATTCTATGCTTTCTACAAAGCGGTAGATACCTGGATAGAGAGTCATCTCAATTGCAATGTTGAGTTTGATATCTGACATCTTTTTAACTATCACTATACTCCGTGCATTAAAGTCTTTAATGCAGTCCATTACAATTCACTAGCATTTGCTAGCTTCCAAGCCAATTTGAAGACATGAAAATATTAAGCTTATTTACATTTATACTAATATACTCAATGTCATCATAAAGAATATGTTTGCTTTTTAAAGCCTAGATGTCTTGTAAATAAATCAAAAGATAGTTTCATTCTATTGTTTGACAGTAGTCTAAAGGAACTCTCCCTCAGGAAAGATTCCTTCTTTAATCAATTGTTTGGAGATGGGAGAAGTGAGGATCATTCAGCAGAATTTGTCATCACCTTGTTGCCCACCTCTAATCCATTTATCTAACACCATGTTTTACTGTTAATAGAAATATAAATATATAAGGCAATAAGAAATATATAAAGAAGACTCCCAAAACTCCACCCTAGTTTTATGGTAGCTTTATTAAGGAAAATTTCTCAGCTCACATCAGTATTTTGAATTGTCTTTTTGTGTTTCACTGAGGAGGTTTTGCATCCTGTAGCAATATTCCTTAACAAGATTTAGGTAAGTAAATGGTATGTCATTCTTTTGCCAAGTGTGTGATGTAGGCAGTTGTAAGGGAAGATGGGAAATGAAAACCAGCACAATGTCTAGACTGTGTGCAAGTTCTCAGTTTTAGGAAAGAGTTCATGTGTAGGTTGTGATTATGGAAATTGATTCCCTATGTTAGAAGGAAATAAAGAGAACCCAAGAGTGATCTAAAATGAAGCCAAATTTATAGTTTACCTGGCAAGAGAGAGCCACAACATTAAGATGTGAGTTACTCTCCAAGCAAACTTTGACAAGGCTAAATAAAGGACAAAGAGGCAGAGGTGTGTCAAAAAGACAAGATTCCAAGTTCTGGTTTCTGATTGATTCAAGGTGGATTACAAACTCTTCCTTGCTATTGGTCACCTTCACATTTTGTGTGACTAGTGCTGGGAAAACCAATTTCAAACTGGCCCAGGATGGGTTGCATAAAATTTCAACAGGGCTGCTAGTTTACCTGATGAACTGATATGCATATACTCAAAGCTTTGCAGTTTTTTCCGTAATCTCTTTAAAAACAAAACAAAACATCGTGACTTGGATACAGGTTAGCAAGTCTTTGAGTACCCGAGATTGAATACTGCTTATCTACTGGATGTATCAAAAGACGAATAGAAACAGAATGCTCTGTATGGTAGGGATCATATCCAATCATCCAAACCAAAAAGTATCCATAGAGGAGGTAGAATTTGAGTCAGGCAGAGGTTATCCTTGGTATTAATATCTCTTCATTAAGCAGATGCAGCTTTAAGTAAACGATAATTTTGTTTCTGAGTCAGAAGAAAACTCCTATTATTTATGAAGATCTAAACTATACAAATGTTTTAGAAATACATGTTTATGGAATCAATAGCTATTTGCTGCATAGACCCAATAGTTTGAAGTTTAGAAGGGTCTCAGAGACCATGTGGACAAGGATGAGCCCCACAGGACTCATTGTAGAATGGACCTGTATGACTTCCAGGCAAAGACTGGCGTGGAGGGGGTCAGTAGAGCCTAAGCTCCAAGGATTCCTACCTCAGCCCGGACATGGACTGCTCAATATTGTCTCATAGGTCACTGAAGCTCTGTTTGTTTTTTTCCTGTGTGGTTCAGTTTGGATAATTTCTACTGATCTACCTTCATGTTTACTGACCATTTCTTCTGCAATGCCCTATATCCTATCTGGATATTCTGTGAATTTTTTCACTTCAGATATTGTACTTTTCAGTTCTAGAATTTCTATTTAGTTTTTTAAATATAATTGCCATTTTCTTTGCTGATACATCTTAACTTTCACATTATGTCCATTTTCCACCTTGGATTTTTAAAAATATTTGTAATAGCTGTTCTTGTCTGTTAATTCCATCATCTGTGTCATTTGAGGACCTTTTTCTTTCTTTCTTTTCTTTTCTTTTTTTTTTTTTGAGATGGAGTCTCAGTCTGTCACCCAGACTGGAGTGCAGTGGCAAGATCTCAGCTCACTGCAACCTCCACCTCCTGGGTTCAAGTGATTCTCCTGCCTCAGCCGCCTGAGTAGCTGGGATTACAGGCACCCGCCACTACACCCAGCTAATTTTTGTATTTTTAGTAGAGAAGGGTTTCACCATGTTGGCCAGGCTGGTCTCGAACTCCTGACCTCATGATCTGCCCACCTCGGCCTCCCAAAGTGCTGAGATTACTGGCGTGAGCCACCATGCCCAGACCATTTTGGGGCCTTTTTCTATTTAATACTTTTCCTCTAGATTATGGTTCACATTTTCCTACCTTTTTACATGTATAGTAATTATTACTTGTGTTCTGGACATTGTAGAGGACATTTTATAGGGAGTCTAGATTGTGTTGTTTTCCATTAAAAGATGTTGGGTTTTGTTCTGGCAGGGAGTTAAATTATTGGTGAATCAACTTCATTCCTATAGATTTGGTTTTATGCTTTGTTAAAGCAGGGCTATTTCAGTTTGTTTCTTAGTCTCTGGCATGAAAATAGCAATACTGTGTTTTTGCCATACATCTTGTGTGCTTTAGTCTCTAATAATAACTTTTCTGCTGTTTTGTTTTCTTTTTAGGAACTGAATTCTGAAACTGTTTCCACGAAGAAGACCATATTCATGCAGGAGGACACAAACCCCCTTGAGAAGGAGGCCTTGAAGCAGGAATTCCTGCCAGGTACTTCCAGTATGATTCCAGGAATGCCTCAACAGGTTCCTCCTTCAGAGTCTGCTGACCAGATTGACTGGAACTTCAAAATGCCAAAATAAATAAATTACAAGGAGGCTTTTCAGCATGAAGTTGCTCATGAAATGCCTCCTGGCTCCAAATCTCCTTCTTAGGTTACCAGAAGGTAGATGCTTCTGATTTACTTTTCTCAAAGCTGGAAGCCAAGTAAATGCCAGCTAGAACCAAGATTTAAGGGGCTGTAAAAGGAGAGTTCAGAGACTCTCCAGCCTACTCCTGTTCTGAAAAACCTTTAATCATGTGAATATTTGAACTAGTTATAGGATAAAATAAACTCAGAATACAGATTTTAAATAAGTAAACAAATGGCTGTGACTTTTTCCTCTTGTTTTTTCAACGTTTTGGAGACTACACAGTGAAAATACATCTGTTGGGGTGATCAGACCCGACACCAGGTTGTGGGGGCTACGAAGTCTGGCGAAGTCGAAGGAATGAGAAAAGACAAGAGAGAAAGTGGGACCAGGGGGCCAACGCTGGTATGGAGGCTGCAAAGGCCTCAAGCTCTGGGATCCCACACTATTTATTGGTGATCAAACAAAGAAACAGGTGGTGAGGATGTGGGGGTTGAAAGGAAGTGATGTATCAAGTGAACAAGCTACAGCTGTGATGGTTTAGCATTTTCTTTGAAACATATGGCTACTTGAGATAATGGGAGTGCTAGAAGCAAGGAGCCAGCAAGTCTAGACACATTCCAAAGGCCCCAAGGAGTTTTACCCTGGACCCTGGACATGTTCCAAGCCCTGCCACAGCTCCTCTCTCAACACTCAGCTTTCCTCCCAACACACATCCATCTCGTGTGTTCATGTCTTAACTTTTGCTTCACTTCACAGTCAGGCCTCTCAGAGTATTATTTACACATATCCTGGAGTCTGCCTTTGTCACTGATAGCAGATATTTTTCTTCAACATATATTACCAGTTTTTTAATACTTTTTTTCACTTTTTGTAACTGTGGTAAAATACATGTAAGACGTACCATCTTAACCAGTTTTAAGTGTGCAGATCAGTGGTGTTAAGTAGATTCATATTCTTTTGCAACCATCACCACCATCCAGCTCCAAAACTCATCTTGCAAAACTGAAACTCTACACCCATTAAATAATAACTCACCATTTCTCCCTCTCCCCAGCCCCTGGCAACCACCGTTCTACTTTCTGTCTCTGTGATTTAGATTACTCTGTAAGTATGTTGTACAAATAGACTCATACAATATTTGTCTTTTTTGTGACTGGCTTATTGCATTTAGCATAATGTCCTCAAGGTTCATTCATGTTGTAGCATGTGTCAGAATTTCCTTCCTTTTTAAGGTGGAATAATATTCTGTTGTATGTTTATAACACATTTTGCATATCCATTTATTTCATTGTCCATCAGTGGGCATTCATCCATCAATGGATATGTTCACATTTTAGTGATTGTGAATAATGCTGCTGTGAACATGACTCTACATATACCTCTTCAAGACCCTGCTTTCAGGTCTTTTGAGTATATGCCCAGAAGTAGAATTGCTGGATCATATGATAATTCTGTTTTTAATTTTTTGGGAAGCCACCATTCCATTTTCCACAGCAGCTGTACCATTTTACATACCCACCAACAGTGCACAGGGTTCCAATTTCTCCACATCCTTACCAACACTTGTTATTTTGTAATTGTTGTTGTTTTGATAGTAACCATCCTAATAGATGTGAGGTGGTATCTCATTGTAGTTTTGATTTGCATTTCCCTTATAATGAGTGATGTTGAGTCTGTACTTATTGGCCATTTGTATATCATTTTTGGAAAAATGTCTATTCAAGTCCTTTGCCCATTTTTTTATTGCTTTTTTTTTTTTTTTTTTTTGCTGTTGAGTTTTAGGAGTTCTACATATATTCTAGATGTTAATCCCTTATCAAATATATGATTTGCAAATATTTTCTCCCATGCTGTGAACAAATGAAATGTTGACTTTTCACTGTGTTGATAATAATGACAGGTATTTTGAAACAGCTTAAATGGCAGTAAACTTTAAAGGTTTGAAAAAAATGTTTTTAATTACTTTCTATCTACATTCATTCAAATATCATCTATATGCTAAGGACTTTAGATTTATATCTTTAATCAGAATTCCCTGAACTTGACTGCTTGACGTCTCTACTTGGATGACCAATGGACACCTCGAACTTAACTCGTCTCAGTGGACTTTCCCTGATAGTTTCTCTGAAGCAGTTTCTCTCCATCCTTCCACTTGCTCAGGCCAAAACTCTTGGTGTCCCCTTTGACTCCACTTTTTTTGTCACCCTACATCTGGTTTGTTGGCTTTCCATTTAAATAAAGTCAGAATTCAACAACTTGAATGCCCAAACCACACTCATCTTTCTCTAGGTGGTCACAGTAGCCTGTTAACTAGACCCATTCTTTTTTTTTTTTTTTTTTTTGAGATGGAGTCTCGCTCTGTCGCCCAGGCTGGAGTGCAGTGGCGCCTTGGCTCACTGCAAGCTCCGTCTCCTGGGTTCATGCCGTTCTCCTGCCTCGGTGTCCTGAGTAGCTGGGACTACAGGTGGCCACCAGCATGCCCAGCTAATTTTTTGTATTTTTAGTAGAGATGGGTTTTCACCATGTTAGCCAGGATGGTCTTGATCTGACCTCATGATCTTCCTGCCTCGGCCTCCCAAAGTGCTGGGATTACAGGCATGAGCCACCGCACCCAGCAACTAGACCCATTCTTGATCTTCTCTAGTCTGTCCTCAATTCTAGTTACAGAACATACATAGCAGTAATCAATTTCCTAAAATAATAAAAATATTAATACTAAATACTATTTATAATGTATTAGTATAACCTATGAAAAGTACCTGGGGGAATAAACATCAGACTGTTAATAGTGTTGTTTCCAACAAAAGTAACTATCAACAGAGTAAACAGACAACGTACAGAATGGGAGAAAATTTTTGCAAACTATGCATATGACAAAGGTCTAATCTCCAGTATCTATAAGGAACTTAAACAAATTTACAAGAAAAAAACTCAGCCTCATTAAAAAGTGGACAAAGGATGTTAACAGACACTTCTCAAAAGGAGATATACATGCGGCCAACAATCATATGAAAAAAGCTTGTCACTGATCATTAGAGAAATGCAAATATAAACCACAGTGAGATACCATCTCACACTAGTCAAAATGGCTATTATTAAAAAGTCAAAAAATAACAGATGCTGGCGAAACTATGGAGAAAAAGGAACACTTATAGACGGTTGATGAGATTGTAAATTAGTTCAACCATTGTGGAAGACAATGTAGCGATTCCTCAAAGACCTAAAGACAGAAATTAAACTATTCGACCCAGCAATCCCATTGCTGGGTATATATCAAAAGGAATATAAATTTTTCTACAATAAAGACACATGCATGCATATGTTCAATGCAGCACTATTCACAGTAGCAAGGTCATGGGATCAACCTAAATACCCATCAATGATAGACTGGATAAAGAAAATGTGGTACATATACACATGGAATACTATGCAGCCATAAAAAATGAGATCATGTCCTTTACAGGGACATGGATGGAGCTGGAGGCCATTTTCCTTAGCAGACTGATGCAGGAACAGAAAACCAAATACCACATATTCTCATTTACATGTTCTCACTTATAAGTGAGAGCTAAATGATGAGAACACATGGACGCATGGTGGGGAACAACACACACAGGGGCCATTTGGAGAGTGGAGGGTGGGAGGAGGGAGAGGATCAGGAAAAATAATTAATTGATACTAGGCTTAATACATGGGTGATGAAAATAATCCATATGGTAAATCCCATGACACATGTTTACCTATATAACAAACCTGCACATCCTGCACATGTACCCCTGAGCTTAAAAGTTTAAAAAAAAAAAAAAAAAGTGATGTCTCAGTAGCAGGAATTATGGAAGACAATGACTTTCAGTTATATATTTTTCTGATAATTCAATCTTTCCAATGAGTATGAGTTACTTCTGTAAGAAAAACGGAACACATACCTTCAGTGAAGACTGAATTTTAGAATGTTTCTACTTAGAGACATCAAAAGGTTGAGTCTTGTGGCTGCCTCAATGTCTTTCAACTAAAGGACAGAAGCCGAGTATTTATGTTCCTTAGTTTCTTAGTCAGTACCTCCTTCGGTTCTCCTTTTTGAAATGGAGTCTCACTCTGTCACCCAGGCTGGAGTACTGTGGCACGATCTCAGCTCACTGCAACCTCCACCTCCCAGGTTCAAGTGATTCTCCTGTCTTAGCCTTCCGAGTAGCTGGGATTACAGGTGTGCACAACCACGCCCGGCTAATTTTTGTATTTTTAGTAGAGATGGCTTCACCATGTTGGCCAGGCTGGTCTTGAACTGCTGACCTCGGGTAATCCGCCTGCCTCAGCTTCCCAAAGTGCTGGGATTACAGGTGTGAGTCACCACGCCCGGCCCTTCCTTCAGTTCTATTGGACATACTCTCTCATTTTTGTTAGCAACCATTTTTTAAGCATTTGTGTGTCCTGAGAAGGACAGCTGCATAATTTGTAGGGCCCAGTGCAGTATGGAAATACAGAACCTATAAAGAATTTCAAGATGGTAAAAACAGAGCTCTACTGATGGATAGTGTTCCCAAGGGACTGAAAATTGCAAAGAAAAATGGCCCAGTTCCCCTATCCCCTCAGGGAAATGCTTAGAGGTCACTGGCAATGTTTGTGCTGCCCCTTTCTGAAGGACACATTCTTTATAAAGGGAGTTGAATGCCTTCATTCAGGATATAACCTTTCTCCCCTCTCTTGGTAAGGTGCCATTATGAGTCTCAGCTCTGGTCAAGCTTACCCTGCTCTCCCAGGTAAACTGAAGAGACACTGTCTTATTTTCCTCACGTCCTAATTCCTGTGGTCGGCAAGTTTCTTCACCAATCCTGTCTACCTTTCAGGGCAGCTATGATGGGCACGAGAAGTAAGAGACCCAATGCTGAGCGTGTGGGAGATTCTCAGTGGCCACACATGAGCCCTGTGCAGGGAGAGATGATGACCTAAAAGAAGGTAGGTGACACACCACAGGGAACGTTTCAGAGGGGGAGGAGGGCATGTGCAGAGGCATAGAGGCAGGAGCGAGTCCCACTGCGGGGTAAGCAGGATGTGTGTGGAGAAACTGCCCTGGAGACGCTGGGTGCAGGGGGAGAGCTGAATCTGAGAGGTGCTAGAGACACGGAATCCACAGTGAGGGGAGGGAGAAGTCTAGAATGGCTCCCAGCTTTCACTTGTTTAGGGGCAAATTGAAGAACCAAGTAAATTTAGCCCCCAAATAACGGCTGCTTTTAAAGTGAGTTTAACATCAAGGCCATTCTCAAAGAGCTAGGGTCTTGGTTGGAATGCGTCTTCCCCCAAAGGGCACATGTTCATCAGACGTTTCACACTTTTCTAAAGGGATTATGAAAATTCTCCTTACCACTCAAGTTGATTCCTCTGCATATGTTTTAGAAAAGAGACACACATTAGCCAGGCGTGGTGGCTCATCCCTGTAATCCCAGCACTTTGGGAGGCCAAGCTGGACAGGTCACCTAAGGTCAAGAGTTCAAGACCAGCCTGGCCAACATGGTGAAACCCTGTCTCTGCCAAAAATACAAAAATTAGCCAGGCGTGGTGGTGTACACCTGTAGTCCCAGCTACTCGGGAGACTGAGACAGGAGAATCTCTTGAACCGTGGAGGCAGAGGTTGCAGTGGGCTGAGATCACGCCACTGCACTCCAGATGGAGCAACAGAGTAAGACTCTGTCTCAAAAAAAAAAAAAAGAAAAGAAAGAAAGAAAAAAGAAAACACATTATTAAAAGTATTCTTTTAAGCCAGGAGGTAGCTCATGCCTGTAATCCCAACACTTTGAGAGGCCAAGGCCAGAGGATCACTTGAGGCCAGGAGTTCAAGACCAGCCTTGGCAACATAGCGAAACGCTGTCTCTATAAAAAACTTAAAAATTAGCTGGACATGGTGACATGCACCTGTGGTCCCAGCTATAGGAGGCTGAAGTGGGAGGATGGCTTGAGCCCAGGAGGTAGAGGCTGCAGTGAGCCATGATTGCACCACTGCTCCACTCTGGGCAACAGAGGAAGACCCTGTCTCTCAAAAGAAAAAAAGAAAAAGTTTATGTTAGTTTTCAATAATGGTAGCTGACGTATATGGCTGTTTAATGTGTACCAAGCACTGTGCTAAGTGCTTAATTGCATTATCTCATTTAATTCTCACAGCACCCCATGAATTGGACACTTTTATAATCTCCATGTTATGGATGAGGAAACAGTTAAGGTTCAGAGAGATTAATGGCTGGGCCAGGAGCAGACACCAGGAGGTGGCACTGACATCTGCCTGTTAGGGGCCCACACACTTGGCTGCTGGGCTGTCCTGATTAATACAATCTAACAAAGAAAGTCTTTGTTCCCTGTTCAGGGACATTTTGCTGCAAGCTGATTACAGTCTTTTTCTTACCTCTTAGATGATATGAAATATTCACAGAGCTTTCAAATAACCATTGTTATCCAGAAGCATTTAAGCTTACTCATGCATATTTTATTTGCCTTGATTACCAGCCAGAATTAACAATTTTCTAAGCATTTACGGCCCCAAACAAGATATTTCAAAAATTCGTATTAGATACTTTAGACACACTGTTATGGCAATATAAGTGATAACATTTATAAAGTTCTTCCCAGTGACAGAATACTATCTCCCAGCGAAAACATTCTTTTGACCAATTAGTACTGAGTGTTATCATTCTTACATTTTTGTGCAGATTACAAATCTATTTTCAAATGATGGAATAATATCCTATGGGAAAAATAAATACCCCTTTCTACCTTTAGAAAAGGAATTAAAAAGAACAACTTTATGGGAACAAATATAAAAGCAATGATATTACAAACATATTTTCAGAATGTAAGAGAGAATGAAATAGCTTAAATCAACTAAAAATGTGTCTATAAGAAGATGCTTGTCAGCAAAGAAAAACTGATGATGAATTTTCCTGGAAAGATTAAAATTTGTGATTTGTATGAAGACAGCTGGATGCTCAGCTGACAGTTTTTCAAGGGTGGCTTACTGCTGAGGCATACTGCATGTCACATGGGCAAAGGTAAGGCTTTCTGGGTCTTTCTGCTTTCGTGTTTGAGTTCCGTTTGTCAAGAAGAAACTAACTCAATTCAACAAAAGGCAAGTCCAAATGTCACAGAGGGAAGAGAGTTCCAGTAAGGTCCCCAGAAAGCAGAACTTTGGGAGCTTTGGTCAGAAGTCGGGCTGGCACTGCATAGATTTCTTGGGTCTGCTGTCCTCTAGACTCACGGTCAAAAGATACTGATTCCAAAGTATCATTAGAAAGGAAAACATTTCTCAGTTACCACTGTCAAAAAAGAATTTCCAGAAAAAAATGACAGGATGCAGAGGTAGCATTGTCTAAAAAAGGCTCACTTGTAGATAAGTTTATCCGAAGTGAAATGAAACAATCAAAAACACCAGCAGAAATATAGTTCACAGGCAAAGGTTGTTGAGTTAAAAAAAAAAAAAATTGTTCCACAAGAGGCACCAGAAAAGAAAGAGTTCACCTATAATGCCAGGAAGGGATAAATTGATGAGGAATCATTGCCATCCATGATGCAACCCATGACTATTATCAGCCAGACTGCAGTCAACAACAAGTCACCATTAGGGACATATTCCAAGGCCTCAATGGGCCAGGATGAAACACTTTCAGATCATATGTCTGAAGAAACTAGCTACATGGATGCAACTAGCTGAAGAGAGACTTTGTAAAAGTTATCTCCAGGAGACATAAATTCCACAGGTGAGCCTGGCCAAGATAAAAACCTCATAATGATTGCTATCTTAGTCCAATCAGAGCACTATAACAGAATACCTTAGACTGGGTAATGTTTAAACAAATTTATTTCTCACAGTTCTGGAGACTGAGAGGTCTAAGATCAAGGTGCTACCAGATTCAGTGTCTGATGAAGGCCTTCCTCACAGATGCCCTCACAGGTGCCTTCAGTGTGTTCTCACATGGTGAAAGGGGCAAACAGTCTCCCTCAAACCTCTTTAATAGGGGCACTAATCCCATTCATGAGGGCAGAGGCCTCCTAATCCCCTCCCAAAGACCCCAACTCTTAATACTATTGCATTGGGGATTTAGTTTCAACATAGGAATTTTAAGGGGACCATAGCAATGGCCAATAGAAATTAAGTTCTTTGGCCGGTCATGGTGGCTCACACCTGTAATCCAGCACTTTGGGAGGCTGAGGCGGGTGGATCACTTGAGGTCAAGAGACCAGCCTGGCCAACACGGTGAAACCCCGTCTGTACAAAAAAATGCAAAAATTAGCTGGGCGTCATAGCATACCCCTGGAGTTCCAGCTACTTGGGAAGCTGAGGCAGAGAATCGCTTGAACCCATGAGGTGGAGGTTGCAGTGAAGTGAGATTGTGCCACTGCACTCCAGCCTGGGCGATAGAGCAAGACCCTGTCTCAAAAAAAAAAAAAAAAAAAAAAAAGAAAAGAAATTAAGGTTTTGTTTGTTTGTTTGTTTGTTTGTTTTAATTTGCCAAGTTACTTCTTACTAGAGAATATAAACGAATTTCATAAGAAATGTTAGCTAGGGAAAAATTCCTCTATGTTAATAAGTGTCACAATCAGTACATAAAATCAGTGTTTATAAAATCCCTCAAAAATAAATTGCTGGCTGGGCGTGTTGGCTCATGCCTGTAATCCTGGCACTTTGGGAAGCCAAGATGGGCAGATTGCTTGAGCTCAGGAGACCAGCCTAAGCAACAAGGTGAAACTCCGTCTCTACTAAAATACAAAAAAATTAGCTGGGCATGGTAGCGCACACCTGTAATCCCAGCTACTCAGGAAGCTGAGGCACAAGAATCGCTTGAACCCAGGAGGCGGAGGTTGCCATGAGCCAAGATCACACCCAACAGAGCCAGACTCTGTCTCCAAATATAAATAAAGAAATTGCTGAAGAAAGATTCCATGAATAAAATTGGCCACAAAATAATTAGCCCAGGAGGGTCTCTTGGAAGTCTGAGATCCTTGGATAAAGGTATTGAAGACAAGGCTCTTCAAAAAGAAATGCTTTTTAAAATATAGCTCATTTTTATTTTATTTAATTAATTTATTTATTTATTTTGAGATGGAGTCTCGCTCTGTTGCCCAGGCTGGAGTGCAGTGGCGTGATCTCAGCTCACTGCAACCTCCGCCTCCTGGGTTCAAGCAATTCTCCTGCCTCAGCCTCCTGAGTAGGTTGGACTACAGGCATCCGCCGCCATGCCCAGCTAATTTTTTTTGTATTTTTAGTAGAGACAGAGTTTCACTATGTTAGTCAGTCTGGTCTCGAACTCCTGACCTCAAATGATCTGCCCACCTAGGCCTCTTAAAGTGCTGGGATTACAGGCATGAGCCACCGCGCCAGGCCTTAAAGCTCATTTTAAAAAAGATGATTGGGTGGCTGGGCTCGTGGCTCACACCTGTAATCCTAGCACTTTGGGAGGCCGAGGTGGATGGATCACGAGGTCAAGAGATCAAGACTATCCTGACCAACATGGTGAAATCCTATCTCTACTAAAAATACAAAAATTAGCTGGGTGTGGTGGTGTGCACCTGTATACAGTCCCAGCTACTCGGGAGACTGGGGCAGGAGAATCACTGAACCCAGGAGGCGAAGGTTGAAGTGAGCCAAGATCGCGCCACTGCATTCCAGCTTGGCGACAGAGCGAGACTATCTCAAAAATAAATAAATAAATAAAATGATTGGGGCACATTTCCCTAGGGTGACATCAGTGCATTTTCTATCAATAGGCAAATGTGACTAGGACCCAATTTCCCAAGCAGCCCTTTCAGAGAGTTACTGTGTAGAAAGGAGGGGTTGAACAGGACATGGTTCCCTACTAGTCTCTTCAGGGGCATTTGAGTCAAACTGACAGAAATCCAGAGAGAAAATTCATAAAAGCTCTGGTCTGGAAGAGATATGTCCAGTGCCACATTTAGAACATAATTACTGAGAAAATGGCCTTAGAAAGAGAAACTTCCACCAACTGGATTGGCCAGAGCAGATGTTCATACAGAAAATAATAATACCCAAATATCAAGATGTTCAGAACAAAACCTCAAATGAAGCAAATTCTGAAGGATGTTGACTCAATGAGAAATGATAAAATTAAGCAAATCTTGAAATCAGGAGGAATTAAACCGTTGTACAAGGGCAAGCCCTAGGGCATAGTGTCTTAGGATTACTCTTCGGGAATAGCCAAGCCTACCAGAGTGATTCCATAGGATAATATTCCTAAGAACATGTCTTCAGTCATGTTGTATCCATTGCCAGATCCCTTCAAAATAAAATGTCAAAAGAATCCTCATTGCCATGAGTAAAGCTCCTAAATAAAGAACAAAATTCCCAGCATATGTCACCAAAAATAATAGTATGTATATCTAGTCAAATAATGCCATCTGGAGATTAAAAGTTTCAAGTATAAGATTCATCAGGAAAAAAAAATCTTCCAAGCAATTATTTAGGAGAGGAATAAGTAATGAATACTTTGAGCCAGGGCAATTCTCCCCAGCAAATGCTGTCAGAAAATCTATGGAGAGGATGCAACTCCGTGAAGTTCCCTGGCAGACGCTATCCAAAGGAAGAAAATCTTTAGAGAAAGACAGCCAAGACAAAATGTCTTTGGAACCAGCAGTTTGGAGCAAGCCTGAGTGGACACTGAGTTCATAATGCCATATGCCTGCAGCCCATCAGGAAGAAGTGTGCTGCATTTTCTCTCAGGCAGAAATGACCTCTCTGGAGTTGAAGCCAGTGAGTGACCAGGTACTACAGAGAAGGAATAAAATTATCTAGCCACACTTCACAAGTTTCATCACACGAGACAAGTTCCCTAGAGGCTCTTAGTAAAAATTGAGTTGCTCTGCCTGGAATTTAAACCAAATTCCTTCCCGAAAGTAGTTATTCTATATTTAACTATAATTTTTCCACTATAGGGAAGTGATATTCTTAATTGATTTAATTTTTTTAGAGACAGGCTGGAGTGCAGTAGGTGATCGAGGCTTACTGCAGCCTCAGCTTCCTGGGCTTAAGTGATCTTCCCACCTCAGACCCCCCCAAGTAGCTGGGGACTGCAGGTGCACACCACCACACTCAACTAATAATATTCTTTAGACATGAAGAATGATGGCAAAACTATCTAAGGAGCTACTTTTCAACATATTGTCATTCAAAAATTTAACAATGACATGTTATGTTGATATATAACAAAATATCAGGTGTAAATATGTACCAAATACTTTAGAAACTCCAGACAAAAAAGTAGATGGCAACAAGGCTATCTAAAGGATAATTGAGAGGGTGTAACCCCTTCACTCAATGAAGAATGGAGACAAAACAAGAATAAAAAACTGATGGGCCAGGTGCAGTGGCTCACGCCTGTAATCCCAGCACTTTGGGAGGCCGAGGCGGGAGTTTGAAAACAGAGTGGCCAACATGGTGAAACCCCATCTCTACAAAAAATACAAAAATTAGCTGGGCATGGTGGCACACACCTGTAGTTCCAGCTACTCGGGAGGCCGAAGCAGGAGAATTGCTTGAATCCCAGAGGTGGAGGTTGCAGTGAGCCAAGATCATGCCACTGCACTACAGCCTAGGCGACAGAACAAGACTCTGTCTCAAAAAATAAAAAAAATTTATAGAAAGTAAAAAATCAAAACTTTTATTAGACTCAGCATCTACATGACTAGAAAGCAAGCTTCTCTTTTTAAAGGTATCCTTTTCTCCTGCCTGAATAGTGTCCTTTAGGAAAACATTGACATACCAGGAGGTTGCTGGGACCAACCTTGACCATCCACGCTCACCGCCAGGGAGCAGTATCAGAGAGATGAGGGACAGATATGCAGGGGAGGAGCTCCAGGTTCGGTGAACTTTAGTAAGCCCTGCCTGCTGACATTGCCTCTAAGGGTTTCCTTTTATATTACTGGCAGAATGAATTTCAGAATCTTGTGGTTTTCTACCCCAGGTTCCAATCTGCTTAGCATCTGACCTTTTCTTAAAACAAAGATCTGAACATTTCCTAAAACATCCGCCCAGAACAAAAGCAAAAACACACAAACATGGACTGACAATTTTGAGGGCTGATTACAAAAAGAGTACTTTGATTTGATACAGTCATACCTCGGAGATACTGCAAGTTCACTGCAATGAAGCGAATATGGCAATAAAGCCAGTCACGCACAATTTTTGGTTTCCCAGTGCATGTAAAAAGTATGTTTATACTATATTATAGTCTATTAAGTGTGCAATAGCATTATGTCTTTAAAAAGTATGCATACGTAATTTTAAAATACTTTTTTGCTAAAAAATGCTAACGATATGTGAAACTTCTCCGAATTGTAAATCTTTTTGCTGGCAGTGGGTCTTGCCTTAATTACGTTGATGGTTGCTAACTGATCAAGGTGGTAGTTGCTGAAGGCTAGGGTGACTGTGGCAATTTCTTAAAATAAGACAACAGTGAAATTTGCCACATTTCATCCACAGTAGAACTTCTTTCAAAATTGGAGTCAATCCTTTCAAACACTGCCACTGCTTTATCAACTAAGTTTGGGGAATAGTGTAAACATTTGTTGTCATTTCAACAAAGCTCACAATATTCATGAATCGTGAATGTTCTGGATGGCATGTAGAATGGTGAAAACTTTCCAGAGGTTTTTAATTTACTTTGCTTGGATTGATCAGAGGAATCACTATCCATGAAAGCTATAGCTTTACAAAATGTATTTCTTAAATAATAAGACTTGAAAGTCAAAATTACTCCTTGATCCATGGGCTACAGAATGGATATTGTGTTAGCAGGCATAAAAACAACATTTACCTCCTTATACATTTTCACCAGAGCTCTCAGGTGATGAGAGGCATTGTCAATGAGCAGTAATATTTTGAAAGAAACCTTTTTGGCTGGGCACAGTGGCTCATGCCTGTAATACCAGCACTTTGAGAGGCCGAAGTGGGTGGATCACTTGAGGTCAGGAGTTCGAGACCAGCCTGACCGGGAGTTCAAGACCATGGTGAAACCCTGTCTCTAGGAAAAATACAAAAATATTAGCTGGGCATGGTGGCACATGCCTATAATCCCAGCTACTCAGGAGACTGAGGCAGGAGAATCATTTGAACCCGGGAGGCGGACGTTGCAGTGAGCCAAGACGGTGCCATTGCACCCCAGCCTGGGCAACAAGAGCGAAACTCGGTCTCAAAAAAATAATAATAAAAGAAAAAAAAGAAAGAAATCTTTTCGTCTGAGCAGTATATCTCAAGAGTGGGCTTAAAATGTTCAGCAAACCATGGTATAAACAGATGTGCTATCATCCAGGCTTTGTTGTTCCACTGATAGCACACAGGCAGAGTAGATCTAGCATAATTCTCAAGGCCCCTAGGATTTTCAGAAGGATAAATGAGTGTTGGCTTCAACTTAAAGTCACCAGATGCATTAGACCCTAACAAGAGAGTCAGCCTGTCCTTTGAAGGTTTGAAGCCTTGAAGCCAGGCATTGACTTCTCCTCTCTAGCTATGAAAGTCTTGGGTGGCATCTTCTTCCTATAGAAGGCTATTTCATCCACATTGAAAATCTGTTGTTTATTGTAGCCACCATCATCAACTATCCCAGGATAATTATTTTCAATTACTTTCTGGATACCTTGCTGCAGCTTCTACATCAGCACTTGCTGCTTCACCCTGCACTTTTATGTTATGGAAATGGCCTCTTTCCATAAACCAGCCTTTCCTAGCTTCAAACTTTTCTTCTTCAGCTTATTCATCTCTCTCAGCCTTTACAGAATTGAAGAGAGGTAGAGCCTTGCTCTGGATTAGCCTTTGGCTTAAGGGAATGTTGTGGTTAGTTTGATCTTCCATCCAGACCACTAAAGCTTTCTCCATATCAGCAATAAAGCTATTTCACTTTCTTATCATTTGTGTGTTTATGGAGCAGCACCTTTACTTTCCTTCAAGAACCTTTCCTTTACATTCACAACTTGGCTGTTTGACACAAGAGGCTTAGCTTTCAGCCTGTCTTGGCTTTCTATATGCCTTTCTCACTAAGCCTAACTCTTACTACTTTTCTCTTTTTTTTTTTTTTTTTTTTTTGAGACAAGGTCTTGCTCTGTGGCCCAGGCTAGAGTGCATGGGGGGCGATCTCAGCTCACTGCAACCTCCCCTTCCCAGGTTCAAGCAAGCAATTCCTGTGCCTCAGTCTCCTAAGTAGCTGGGACTACAGGCACCACCACGTCCAGCTAATTTTTATATGTTTAGTAGCGACAGGATTTCACCATGTTGGTCAGGCTAGTCTCAAACTCCTGGCCTCAAGTGATCTGCCCGCCTTGGCCTCCCAAAGTGCTGGGATTACAAGTGTGAGCCACCATGCCCAGCCCATAACTAGCTCCTGACTTAAAGTGAGAGTCATGCAACTCTTCTTTTCACTTGAACATTTAGAGGCCATTGTACAGTTATTAATTGGCCTCATTTCAATATTGTTGTGTCTTGGGGAATAGGAAGGCATGAAGAGAGGGAAAGAGATGAAGGAATGGTGTGTTGGTGGAGCAGTCAGAACACACACAGTATTTGTTGATTGAGTTCACCATCACAAACATACTATTTATTTGTTGAGTTCACCATCTTATATGGGTGTAATTGTAGATAATTACAAAGTAACATCAGAGATCACTGATTGTAGATCCCTATAACAGATATAATAGTAATGAATGAGTCTGAAATATTGTGGGAATTACCAAAATATGACACAGAGACACAAAGGGAGCACATGCCGTTGGAAAAAAAAATGGCACCGATAGACTTGCATAACATAGGGTTGCCACAGACCTTAATATTTATTTTTATTTTATTTTATTTTATTGAGGTGGAGTCTCACTCTGTCACCCAGGCTGGAATGCAGTGGTGCGATCTCAGCTCACTGCAAACTCTGCCTCCCAAGTTCAAGCGATTCTGTTGCCTCAGCCTCCCTAGTAGCTGGGATTACAGGCATGCACTACCACACCCTGCTAATTTTTTTTTTTTTTTTTTTTTTTGAAACAGAGTCTTGCTGTGTCGCCCAGGCTGGAGTACAGTGGCATGATCTCGGCTCATTGCAACCTCCACCTCCTGGTTCAAGTGATTCTCATGCCTCGGCCTCCCGAGTAGCTGGGATTACAGGCGTGTACCACCACTCTTGGCTAATTTTTTGTATTTTTAGTAGAGACAGGGTTTCATCATGTTGGCCAGGCTGGTCTCGAACTCCTGAGCTCAGGCAATCCACCCGCCTCAGTCTCCCAAATTGCTAGGATTATGGGCGTAAGCCACTGTGCCCGGCCAGACCTTTACTATTTAAACAAAATGCGATATCTGCAAGGCCGGGCGCAGTGGCTCAAGCCTGTAATCCCAGCACTTTGGGAGGCCGAGACGGGTGGATCACGAGGTCAGGAGATCGAGACCATCCTGGCTAACACAGTGAAACCCCGTCTCTACTAAAAAATACAAAATCTAGCCGGGTGAGGTGGCGGGCGCCTGTAGTCCCAGCTACTCGGGAGGCTGAGGCAGGAGAATGGCGGGAACCCGGGAGGCAGAGCTTGCAGTGAGCTGAGATCCGGCCACTGCACTCCAGCCCGGGCGACAGAGCGAGACACCGTCTCAAAAAAAAAAAAAAAAATGCGATATCTGCAAAACAGAGCAAAGCAAAACAAAACACAATAAAATGAAGTATGTCTGCACTTAATTTCTTAGATAAATCAGATAGGTAGATAGAACAAAAGACATTACTGGGATTCATCATGGAAATGTTCCGCTATGGCCATTATGTATCCATTAAAAGCAATAATGTAGAAAGATACAAATTTATAATATCAGGGTAAGTATGTGTTTGTGTGTACTCTTGTGTCTATCCACAGAGAACTATCTGGAAAGATGGTCATTTGAGTGATAGGATTACTATTGAAATTGTATTTTGTCATGCTTCTCTGTATCATAGAGTTTTTTATAAAGATCATGAACCCCAAATAAAATAAAAGAAATAAAATGTTTTCTCATTTGGGAAAATTTTTTTAAGCAAAACTTATCAATATGAATCTGGGCAGCTCAACTTCTTCATTTTCAAAAGTGGGAAATGTACATTTGTCACTCTGGCTTTCATCGTGATTGTTACATGGCGTGCTGGATTCCCACCTAATAGTTTTTGTGTTTCAACAGGATTCTTCCTTGCCAGTCTCCAGGATGGAAGAGTAATGGAGGGAACTCTCTGGTTATTTTCTCTGCTTGTCCTCCCTCTAAGAGGAAAATTGACCTCTCCAGTTGTTGAGATTGTTAGGTGACTGCTAGTCTTGCAGTTGCATTCATATACTGGGGACAGTAAATGTATTAAATGTAACAGTTTTGTTTTGTTTTGTTTTGTTTTGGCTTGTTTTTTTTCTCTCCTTGGTCTCTTAAACCTGCTGGTATTTCTGAGGCTTACATTTGCAGCTTCTCT
The DNA here is from genome assembly GCF_001698545.2 of Rhinopithecus bieti. Classification (NCBI taxonomy): domain Eukaryota; kingdom Metazoa; phylum Chordata; class Mammalia; order Primates; family Cercopithecidae; genus Rhinopithecus; species Rhinopithecus bieti. The sequence continues at coordinate 356,143 of NW_016817848.1, read as the reverse complement.
ATCTACAATTTGGTGGGAAAGTCAGTCTCCTGGAGGGAAATGAGAGACACTACCACATTCTTCAGTTTATCTGATTATCTATCTGAATATAATTCTAAATAAACTATTATTCTACTGAAACTGTTCTCTTGTCATAAAATTGCCCTTGGGATCATTATTGTAATTGCCATTACCATTGCTCATGGCTATATTATGATCACTAATATAACAGTCATTAGCTAAATGCTTCTGACTTTCCTTCCAGGCATAGACCTTCATGCATCTCAAACTCAAGAAGGCAGTGTCTGGTTATCCCACCCATGAACATCTACCCCCAACTTCCACTACTCGCTGTGACACTTAAATGAGATAATTGCCATAGAGCACATAGAATTAGCATGCCTGGAACACAGGGACCCTGATGGCATCAGCGTTGGCTGCTGCTGCTGTCGTGATTGTTGTTGCTGTGCTAGAACTGTGTAATTTTAAAGTTGTAGTTGTCGCTGCTAAGGGACAATTTCCTGTCACCTCTACTGTTTTCTTCTCTGCATTAACGAAAGTCTCAGCTGGTTTTCCTCCCACAGCCATGTGGTGGCACCAGCACTTCACAAATTTTCATCTGAAATAGGCAGGTTTTTTGTTTTTTTGGTTTTTGTTTGTTTGTTTTGAGGCAGATTCTCACTCTGTTGCCCAGGCTGGAGTGCAATGGCATGATCTTGGCTCACTGGAACCTCCGCCTCCTGGATTCAAGCGATTCTCTTGCCTCAGCCTCCTGAGTAGCTGAGATTACAGGCACCTGCCACCATGCCTGGCTAATTTTTGTATTTTCAGTAAGGAAGGGGTTTCACCATGTTAGTCAGGCTGGTGTTGAACTCCTGACCTCAGGTGATCCACCCACCTTGGCCTCCCAAAGTGCTGGGATTACACGTGTGAGCCACAACACCTGGCCTTTTGCCTGTTTTTTAAATTGACAAATAAAAACTATACACACACACACACATATAGTACATGTTTAACTTCTGCATTACCTAACATACTTATCATTTTTTATGGCATGCATACTAAAAATGTTAACCATTTTCAAGTGTACAATACATTGTTTTAACTATAGTCACCATTTTGTTACAACAAATCTCTGAACTTGTTCTGAAAGAGATCAAATGAAAAGACTAAAAGCAGAATGAATCCACAGGCAAACAGCCCAGGCGGCCGCCTGAGCCTAGTTAAAGATCGACCCCGGACCAACCGATTAGGTATCTATAGATTCCGACGTTGTAAGGACAAGCGTTGTGAAAGTCCCTGTCCTGCTCTGTTCCTGTTCAATTACCGGTGTCTGCCATATATCTCAGTCCTGGGCCCAGTACAAACACCATTCCTCTATTTGTCCAACCTTCCTGACCCCACACAAACACATCCCCCCATATATCTCAGAACACCACCTGAGAGCCCCCAATAAGGTCACAAACCGTTGTAGTTTTACTAATGCACGGGAACAAATAGAGAAACTGTTAAATGTATAACTTAGAATATTAACCAATTGTGAATGCTGTGACCAAAAGAATTCTTTTGTTCCTGCTGTAACCTTACATACCTGTATACATCGGGCTATAAAAAGCGGGCACAATGCATCGTTCGGGGCCCTGCTTGTTGTTGTGAAATGGAGGGGACAAGTTCGAACTTGCAGTAAAGGACCCTGTGCCACTTGCTTTGACCTGGACTCTGGTGGTCCTTCTTTGGGGGAATAAACGGTCTGGGCATAACAGTTCCTCCAATCTAACTGAAATTTTATATCCATTGACCAACATCTTCCCAACCTCCACTCCCATCCCAGCCCCTGGTAACTACCATTTGAAATGGATGGTTATTAATTGCAGCAGAACTTTTAGCCGGGATCCTGAGGTCAGGTCCATGTTTCTGCTTATCCAAAGAGTTAGCCTAGACAATCAGATCTTCCATAACCTGCAGAAATGTTTCCTTTTTGTGTTTCTTTTTATAGGGGTTTACTTAGTACTTAATCTTGTGTAAATCACCTCTGCTTTGGCCTCCATATTTCTCAATAATTATGCTAAGAAAGTCTAAGTAAACCAAGAGGCAACTTGAAAATAATAATGGTTATTTATTGAGCACTTACCAGACACAGCCATCCCTCTGGAGCTTACAGAGTAGCTGGAAAGAGAGATAATAAGCAACAGAGCAAATAAATTTGAAGTACTATATGAAAATAAGTCCAGAGTGTGGTAAGTACTATGAAGAAAATAAAGGGCCACAGGGAGAAGCCACATTGTTTCACATTTAGGTCTATGATTCATTTTGAGTTAATTTTTGTGAAGGGTGTAAGGTGTGTATTTAGGTTCATTTTTTACATCTGTGCATCCAATTGTTTACCACTGTTTGTTGAAAAGATCATCCTTGCTCCAGTGAATGGCCTTTGTGCATTTGTCAAAGATCAGTTGACCATATTTTTGTGACCTATATATCTATTTAACCAATACCACACTGTCTTGATTACTATTATTTCATAGTAAGTCTTGAAATTGGTGGTATTATGGGAGGGTGAGGCAGGAGAATGGCGTGAACCCAGGAGGCAGAGCTAGCAGTGAGCAGAGATCGTGCCACTGCACTCCAGCCTGGGTAACAGAGCAAGACTCCGTCTCAAAAAAAAAAAAAGAAAGAAAGAAATTGGTGGTATTACTACTTCAACATTTTTCTTGTTCAGTGTTGTGTTGGTTATTCAAAGTCTTTTGCCTTTCATATAAACTTTAGAATCTATTTGTTGATATCTACAAAATAGCTTGCTGGGATTCTGATTGGGATTTCATTGAATCTATAGTTCAAGTTGAGAATAATTAATATTTTAATAATATTGAGTCGTTCTTTGTTCCTTTTTTTTTTTTTTTTTTTTAGATACAAGGCCCAGGCTGGAGTGCAGTGGTATAATCATAGTTCACTGAAGCCTCAAACTCTTGGCTTCAAGTGATCCTCCCACCTCACCTCAGCCTCCTGAGTAGTTGGAACTACAACTGGCTAATTTTTGAATTTTTTAGAGTTGGAGTCTCACATTGTTTCACAGCCTGGTCTCCAATTCCTGGCTTCAAGCGATCTTCCCACTTTGGCCTCCCAAAGGGTTGGGATTATAAACATGAGCCATTGCACCAGGCCTTCTTTCTTTTTTCAGAGACAGGGTCTTGTTCTATTGCCCTAGTTGGAGTGCAGTGGTATGATCATAGCTCACTGCAGCCTCAAACTCCTGGGCTCAATGGATTCTCCTGCCTCAGCCTCCTGAATAGTTGGGACTCCAGGCATGAGCCACCACACTCAGTTAATTTTTCAATTTCTTAGATACAGGGTCTCACTCTGTTACCTGGGCTGGTCTCAAACTCCTGGCCTCAAGCAATCCTCCCACTTCAGACTCCTGAGTAGCTGGGATTACAGGCATAAGCCACAGTGCCTGGCTTGTTACTGTTTTAATCCATGAGATGGAAATAGGTCTCCATTTATTTAAACCGTCTTTGACTTAGTTCATCAGTATTTTGTACTTTTCCACATGTAGATCCTATATATATATTTTATTAGATTTTTATACTTACATATTTTTGGTGCAATTATAAATGGAATTTTTTAATTTCAAATTTCATTTGTACATGGCTGGTATATATAAAAGCAATCTTTTGTATATTCACCTTGCTGTACTCACTTACTAGTTCCAGGAGTTTTTTTGTTTTTGTTCTTAGTAGATTCTTTGAGATTTTTTTCATAGATAATCATGTCATCTGCAAATAAAGACAGTTTTGTCTCTTCAATTTAAATATGTATTTATTTTATTTTCTTTTTCTTTCTTATTGCAGTAGCTAGGACTTTCAGTATAATGTCGAATAAGAGTGATGAGAAGGACATCCTTACCTCGATCCAGATACTAGAGGGAAAGCATACATTCTATTTGCTAATTTTTGTTGAGGATGTTTGTGTCTATGTTCATAAAAGATATTGGGCTATTGTTGGCTATATTGACTATAGTTTTCCTTTCTTGTAAAGTCTCTATTTAGTCTTTATTTAGTTTGGGTAGTAAGATAATGCTGGCATGACTTTCTCAAATGTTTCTCCATACTCCCTTCCCTGGCTGCAATACTTCTAGCTTATTTTCCTGAAGGCTTGAGTCCTGTTGACTATGTTTTTCCCCCTTAAGTGAGACAGAAAGGTTAGAGGAAACTAGAATGGAATGAATGTTCTTTTCCCAACTGAGATCAGCCTCTGCCAGAGTCTTTTCCTCTGAAGATTAGATCTCTGTTATGTAAAATATTCTAGGCATATTTCACAGGGATTACTCTTCTTCTCCACTTCAAGAACCACTAAACCATAAGGGAAACTTCCTCAAGTCTTCATCAGGGGTACCCTGTGTGTTTCTTGAAAATAAAGTCCATGAAAGTATGGGGGCCACCACTAAGAGTGCAGCTGTAGACGTTTGTCCTTCTCATGCTAATCCATACACTACCTGCAGTAATTCATCAGAATTACTACAGATGCTCCTTGACTCATGATGCCATTATGTCCCAATAAACTCATCATCAGTTGAAAATATCATAAGTTGAAAACACCTAATCTATCAAACATCACAATTTAGCCTACACTACTTTAAGTATGTTCAGAACACTTACATTAGCCCTGCACCACAAGAGCATTGTGCCACATATCACTAGCCCTGGAAAAGATTAAAATCCAAAGTATGGTTTCTACTGAATGTGTGTCATTTTCACACCATTATAAAATCAAAAAATTGTAAGTCGAGTCATTGTAAGTTGGGACCATCCGTTTTGAGGCGTCACTGATCTGGCTTCTGCTCCAGGTAAGGAGATCTCAGCTGGATTTCTTGGAAGAGCCTTTCTCTCCAGAACCCAGATGAAGATTTGCTCTCCAAACTCAGTTTGCTGATAGATCCAGAAAAAGTCATTGATTTTCCAGTTTCCCCTACTTTTCTTGTAAGGATGAGAGTTCTTCTAACCTCTTTACATGTCAGAATTGAAATCAGAAGTCCTCTCGAGAGACCACTTTAGATAGAAGGTCAGGGAACACTGAAAGTGACATTAGAATTGAGCTCCAAAAATAAGCAGGAATGCAACAGCCCTGCCCGGCAGGTAATGGTCCCATTTTACAGACAATAGTCCTAGGGCTAGAGAGATAAAGTGATTTTGCCAAGAGTCAAAGCCCAAGCCTTTGAAAGGGCCCAGCTGGCTTCAAAGTCAATCCTTTCTTCACTCCACCAAGCAGCCTCAAACTCGTAATGCAAAGGGAGAGGCTGGAGGAGCCATCTGTCTATGGAAATGCTCAAATATATTCAGAGACTTGAAATTGTGCCTTCTGGCCAGGCAGGCGCAGTGGCTCACACCTGTAATCCCAGCACTTTGGGAGGCCAAGGTGGCCGGATCACCTGAGGTCAGGAGCTCAAGACCAGTCTGACCAACATGGCAAAACCTCATCTCTATTTAAAAAAATACAAATATTAGCTGAGTGTGGCAGAGCATGCCTGTAACTCCAGCTACTCAAGGGGATGAGACAGAATTGCTTAAACCCAGGAGACAGAGATTGCAGTAAGCCAAGATCATGCCACTGCACTCCAGCCTGGGCAACAGAGCAAGACTGTGTCTCAAAAACAACAACAATAAAAAGAAATTGTGTCTTCTTTCAGTTTTGCCTCAAATAAGCAAATTGAGTTTAAAGCTAAGCAACTGTGGGCCGGGCGCGGTGGCTCAAGCCTGTAATCCCAGCACTTTGGGAGGCCGAGACGGGTGGATCACGAGGTCAGGAGATCGAGACCATCCTGGCTAACATGGTGAAACCCCGTCTCTACTAAAAAATACAAAAAAATAGCCGGGCGAGGTGGCGGCGCCTGTAGTCCCAGCTACTCGGGAGGCTGAGGCAGGAGAATGGCGTGAACCCGGGAGGTGGAGCTTGCAGTGAGCTGAGATCTGGCCACTGCACTCCAGTCTGGGTGACAGAGCGAGACTCCGTCTCAAAAAAAATAAATAAATAAAGCTAAGCAACTGTGTTACTGTGGCTAGAGCTCTGGGCAGGGAGCCAGGAGACCTCAGCAGTAGCCTGGCTCTAGCAGGAGATTGCTGGTGACTTTGGGGAAGTCGCTTACTCTCCCTGGGTCTTATTTTTTTCATCCTTAAAATGAGAAATCATAGACAAAAAAACAGGATGGGTTTTTTGGTTTTTTTTTTTTTTTTTTTTTTGGTTTTTTTCTTTTTTAACAGGAAGTTTTGAGTAGCCTGAAAACATTGAATTTTTCCATTGAATGTCATTCTCCTTAGCTGTCTGCAGGCTGAAGAGAGTTAACCCTGCCTCAAGGGAGAGATTATCCATGTGGACCTCAGCTCTGGTTCAGGTTCTGATGAAGGGTTTAGAGCAAGTCAGGATGAAATAGGGTGCAGACAAGGACAAGTTCTCCACCCTGCTGGCACCCTAAAGGTACCAATTTTCTGGACAAAGCCTGGCCTCTGGCCCCAGGCAAAGCCTCAGCATAGGTGATGCTGACTATCCTCATTGTTGATGTGCTAATGGCCTTATTTAATTCTTCCTCAGTGCTTATCTCACTGAGGACAGCTATAAAGATGAAGCCAGGGAAAGAACAGAAGCCGCTGTGCAGATCGTCTTGGATAGTCTAGGGGCTCATTAATTTGGCAGCCCCAGACTGGGTCTAACTGATGGCAGCCCACATTATGATGCTGGGCTAGGCTCTCTGGGGGAAGCCACCTGTCTTCAGGCTTGCATGACCGGGTTCAGATTTGAGGTGGAAATTGTACAAATGCAGTGATGCTCCATATGGGTTTCACATGGCCACCTGCATATCTCTCCATTCAGATGGAGACTGAATTACAACTCCAACTCTACCTTTTTCTTGCTCTACAACCTTGACCAAGTCAGTTAATCTCTCTAAGCCTCCAGTCCTCCTCCTTAAGAGGATAGCAATGCTTTCCTCACAGAACTGATGTAAGGATGGCGGATAATGTATGCAAAGCACTTAGAATGGTACGAGGCAGATCATGAGCATGTGGTCATTGGTAGTTACAGTCTTAACTATTACAACAATTAAGTTAATAGTTATAACCGTTTAGTACCTAGCCACTGAGTACTAAGCATGATCTGGGTCTTATGCTTGGTTCCTCACAGGAAAGAGAAATTAATCCAATATAATCCCTGCCCTAAAGATGCCTCTAATCCAATAAAAGAGCAAATCATATACTAAATAATTACACAAGGCTGATTGGCATCATGCTCCAGGAGAGGAACCACAGCCCTAAAATAATTCAAGGTGTTATGCCCAGACCGTTTATTCCCCGAAGAAGACCACCAGAGTCCAGAGTCAAAGCCAAGCAGCAAGGATCTTTAATGCAAGTTCGAACTTGGTCCCTCCGTTCTACAACATACCAGATCTAGAGGTGGTCTGTTGTTCCAGCCTCCATCTCTGCCTTGCTTTGCTCTTCCCCTTTCCTGGAGAATCTTCCCCAAATCCTACTGAGACCCAGCTCAATGCCAACCTCTTTCTAAACGCTTCGCTGACCTACTCTGCTAGAAAGGGCTACTCTGGGCCCTGAATGATGCATGTGGCCGCTTTTTATAGCCCGATGCATACAGGATATGTAAGGTTACAGAGGTACAAAGGAATTCTTTTGGTTGCAGCATTACAACTGGTAATTGGTTAATACAATTAACAGTTTTCCATTTGTTCCCGCGCATTTAGTAAAACTACAAACGGTTGTGATCTTATCAGGGGCTCTCTAGGTGGTGTTTCTGAGATGTGTGTCGGGGGGGATGTGTTTGTGTTGGGCTCAGGAAGTTGGGACAAAATAGAGGATTGTGTTTGTACTGGGCCCAGGACTAAGATATGTGGCAGA
>NW_016817848.1:346076-347863 GCF_001698545.2 Rhinopithecus bieti | reverse complement strand
TTTAGTAAAACTACAAACGGTTGTGATCTTATCAGGGGCTCTCTAGGTGGTGTTTCTGAGATGTGTGAGGGGGGGGATGTGTTTGTGTTGGGCTCAGGAAGTTGGGCCAAATAGAGGATTGTGTTTGTACTGGGCCCAGGACTAAGATATGTGGCAGACACGGGTAATTAGAGCAGGACAGAGACTTTCACAACGTTTGTCCTTACAATGTCCGGAGTATATAGATAACCGAATTAACCTAATCAGTTAGGTCCGGGGTCGATCTTTAACTAGGCTGAGGGTGCCACCCGGGCTGTTTGCCTGTGGACTTCATTTCTGCCTTTTTAGTCTTTTTTTCATTTGATCTCTTTCAAAGGCAGGAGCATTTGCTGTGGATGTAGGAAAGGAGAATTAGGCTGGACTTTTGGGTCTTACACAGGCAGGAGATGGAGGGGCAGAGGTCAAGGCCATGGACTCAGGATGGTGCAAAGGGAAGAGGACCCTACCACCCAGAATTTCATTTACTAGTAAATTGAAGCACAGCCTACAGCCCAGTAGGAAGGTCCATGCAATATCCTTATGCCTTTTGTAAGGGTATGTCCGTCTTCAAGACTTGCAGTGGCCAATAATGGGTCACGAAGGTACCTCCCTGAGGTCTCAGACTTCCTGTGAAGACAGAATCTGTGGAAACTTCTCAGAGAACTTTCCAGGATACCCAGAGGAAGCCAAAGCAACTATGTCAGGCCCTGTGGCCTCCTGCATTCCATGACCACCCACGAGGGCACGTTCAGCAAAACCCATCCTTAACAGTTTTCTCACAATTACGTTATTACCCAGACATGTACAAATCAATCTCCACCACAGATACTTTCTAGCAGAGTAGGTCAGTGAAGCGTTTAGAAAGAGGTTGGCATTGAGCTGGGTCTCAGTAGGATTTGGGGAAGATTCTCCAGGAAAGGGGAAGAGCAAAGCAAGGCAGAGATGGAGGCTGGAACAACAGACCACCTCTAGATCTGGTAAGTGAACCTATTCTGCTGGAGCAGAGGGCATCTCTGCCTATGACAATGGCTCAAGTTTCCAAGTGCTTTAAAAGACAGTGCGTACAGTGTATCAGGTTCTAGACTAAGATCTCGAAGTGAAGGGGTGGCCTGCCCCTCCACACTTGTGGGTGTTTCTCGTTAGGTGGAACGAGAGACTTGAGAAAAGAAATAAGACACAGAGACAAAGTATAGAGAAAGAAAAGCGGGGCCCAGGGGACCAGCGCTCAGCTTACAGAGGACCCACGCCGGCACCGGTCTCTGAGTTCCCTTAGTATTTATTGATAATTATCTTTACCATCAAAAAGATAAGGGAGTGGCAGGACAATAGGATCATTTTAGGGAGAAAATCAGCAGTAAGACATATAGATAAAGATCTCTGTGACATGAATAAGTTTAAAGGAAAATGCTGTGCCTTGAGATGCATATGCAAACATCTCCATAAACCTTTTAGCAGCATTGCTCCAGCAAGTCCCACCTTATTCCTAAAGGCGATTTTCTCCTTGCTCAGTAAACAAAGCATACAAACGGGTTTTACACTGAGATGTTCCATTGCCCAGGGACGGGCAGGAGACAAATGCATTTCTCTTACTTGAGATTAAGAGAATGGTGATGACCTTTAACCAGCAAGCAGCCTTTAGGCACTTGTTTAACAAAGCACATCCTGCACAGCCCAAAATCCTTTAAACCTTAAGTCACCACAGCACATGTCTCTTGCAAGGACAAGGTTGGGGGTAGGGTCACAGATTAACAGCATCTCAAATACAGAAC
>NW_016817848.1:340341-343849 GCF_001698545.2 Rhinopithecus bieti | reverse complement strand
AGAAAAGAAATAAGACACAGAGACAAAGTATAGAGAAAGAAAAGCGGGGCCCAGGGGACCGGCGCTCAGCTTACAGAGGACCCACGCCGGCACCGGTCTCTGAGTTCCCTTAGTATTTATTGATAATTATCTTTACCATCAAAAAGATAAGGGAGTGGCAGGACAATAGGATCATTTTAGGGAGAAAATCAGCAGTAAGACATATAGATAAAGATCTCTGTGACATGAATAAGTTTAAAGGAAAATGCTGTGCCTTGAGATGCATATGCAAACATCTCCATAAACCTTTTAGCAGCATTGCTCCAGCAAGTCCCACCTTATTCCTAAAGGCGATTTTCTCCTTGCTCAGTAAACAAAGCATACAAACGGGTTTTACACTGAGATGTTCCATTGCCCAGGGACGGGCAGGAGACAAATGCATTTCTCTTACTTGAGATTAAGAGAATGGTGATGACCTTTAACCAGCAAGCAGCCTTTAGGCACTTGTTTAACAAAGCACATCCTGCACAGCCCAAAATCCTTTAAACCTTAAGTTACCACAGCACATGTCTCTTGCAAGGACAAGGTTGGGAGTAGGGTCACAGATTAACAGCATCTCAAATACAGAACCAAATGGAGTCTCTTATGTCTACTTCTTTCTGTATAGACACAGTAACAGGCTGATCTCTCTTTCTTTTCCCCAAATGGAAGGTATTATCTCATCAAACCCTCACACACTAGATACTGTTATCTCCCCATTTTTCTTAAAAGAAAGCTGAGGCTCAGTGAGATCAATGATTACCTAAGGTTACAGAGATAAAGCCTAAAGCAGAATTCAACCCTGACCAAGCTTTAACCACTAAGTAATGTTTGTTTCCAATGAGAAACGATAGGAAAAGGAGATTAGGGTCAGGGCAGGGCAACTTGAATACCTAGCAAAGAGTTTTGCATTCAGTGACACTAAAGCTCTGCATCAGGAGTGTTTTAGAGGCCTCCAAGCTTGTAGTAGAGTCTCCTTAAGCCTGAGCAGAAATTTGCATGCAGACCCAGGCCAACAAACAACCCAACCTGGAGGCCAGAAAAACTCTAATCTGAGATAAGGTTGTGTCCATTGGGAATGTGACTGCAGACCCCAGGCTTAGAAAGGTCTCCCCAGGTGCTAGGTGTGCTCATTTTACCATTCTTTGCCAACGCTTCGGGCTTCTGTCATCTTCAAGACCCAAGGTGCCTGTCTCTGATCCAGGAGAAAAGTTCAAAAACAGACCCAAGGTGGCACTTGACTTGTTCTCATGGATATATATATATATATATATATTTGTGTCCAGGCTGAGCACGGTGGCTCATGTCTGTAATCCCAACACTTTGGGAGGCTGAGGCGGGTGGATCACCTGAGCCCAGGAGTTTGAGAGGAGTTTGAGACCAGTCTGGCCAACAAGGTGAAACCCCATCTCTACCAAAAATATATTAAAAAAAGATTAGCTGGGTATGGTGGTGCATGTCTGTAGCCCCAGCTACTCCAGGGACTGAAGCAGGAGAATCGCTTGAGCCTGGGAGGCGGAGGTTGCAGTAATCCCAGATCACACCACTGCACTCTAGCCTGGGCAGCAAAGCAAGACTCTGTCTCAAAATAAAATAAAATTTAAAAATCTGTGTCCAGTAAAAATCAGCAACCCAGCAGGCAGATGAGGGTATGGAAAAGAAGACAGAGAGAATGATGAGAATCTAGAGCCTCGCAGAGCCTCTCCCCACTGACCTGGCTTTGTTTGAGAGCGCCATAGGGCTTTGGGCACCTCCTTTCCCCGGCAGAAGAGGAGAGGTAGCTCACCACAGCTGCTGGAGTACAATGAGCATCTGGCTGTAAATCAGGTCACCTTGAGGAAGTGAATGGTGACCTTGGACAAGTCTTTGTGCTGTCTATAAAAGGATGGACCAGGTGATCCTGAAGACCCCTCAGTGTTTTGTTTGTTTGTTTAAATTTTTTATTGTGGTTAAAAAAAAAAACATGATGGCTGGGCACAGTGGCTCATGTCTGTAATCCTCACATTTTGGGAGGCCAAGGCAGAAGGATTGCTTGAGCCCAGAAGTTTGAGACCAGCCCGAGAATCATAGTGAGATCCCGTCTCTGCAAAAAATTTAAAAAGTAGCCAGGCATGATGGCACAATCCTGAAGTCCCAGCTACTCAGAGAGGCAGAGGTGAGAGGATAGCTTGAGCCTGGGAGGTCGAGGTGGCAGTGAGCTATGATCATGTCACTGCCCTTCATTCAGCCTGGGCAACAGAGTGAGACCCTGTCTCAAACAAACAAACAAAGACACATAAAATTGTTCCTAATCATATTTAAATGGTTACAGTTCAGTAATGTTAGGTATGTTCTCATTGTTGTGCAACAGATCTCCAAGTTTTTCATGTTGCAAAACCGACACTCTGTACTCATTAAACAACAATTTCCCATTTCTCACCTCCTCCCAGCCCTGGTAACTACCATCTATTTTGTGTCTCTATGATTTTCTCTTTTTTTGAAATAAGGTCTCGCTGTGTTGCTCAGGCTAGAGTGCAGTGATGCAATCATGGTTCGCTGCAGCCTCAAACTCCTAGGCTCAAGCCATCCTCCCACCTCAGCCTTCTGAGTAGTTAGGACTACATGCATGCACCACAACACCCAGCTAAATAAAAAAACATTTTTTTTTGTAGAGATAGGGTCTCACTATGTTGCCCAGGCTGGTCTCAACTTCCTGGCCTCTAGCAATTCTCTTGCCTTGGCCTCCCAAAGGACTGGGATTATAAGTGTGAGCCACCAATACCTGGCCTGATTTTGACTACTCTAGCTGCCTCATAAGATTCCACTCAAGGTGGAATCATATAGTATTTGTCTTTCTGTGATGGGCTTATTTCATTTAGCATAATGTTCTTATGATTCATCTATGTTGTAGTGTGTGTCAGAATTTCTTGCCTTTTTAAGGCTGAATAATGTTCCATTGTGTGTGTGTGTGTGTGTGTGTATGGGTGTGCGTGTGTAACATTTTGTTTATCCATCATCTGTTGATAGACACTTGAGTTGCTTCCACCTCTTGGCTACTATGAATAATGCTGCTATGAACATGGGTATGCAAATATCTCTTCGAGATCTGACTTGGCCCTTCAGGTTTAAAATGTAATGAATTTGGTTGCATATTTTATTATTACTTATATATATATATTTGAGACAGAGTCTCACTGTGTTGCCCAGGCTGGAGCGCAGTGGCACGATCTCAGCTCACTGCAAGCTCCACCTCCCGGGTTCACACCATTCTCCTGGCTTTGCCTCCTGAGTGGCTGGGACTACAGGCGCCCACCACTACGAACGGCTAATTTTTTCTTTTTTTTTTTTTTTTTTTTGTATTTTCACTAAAGACGAGGTTTCACTGTGTTAGCCAGGATGGTCTCTATCTCCTGACCTCATGATCTACCCGCCTCAGCCTCCCAAAGTGCTGAAATTACAGGTATGAGCCACCGCGCCTGGCCTTTTATTACTACTTATTAAAAACAACAGG
>NW_016817848.1:308253-339614 GCF_001698545.2 Rhinopithecus bieti | reverse complement strand
AATAAATAAATAAATAAATAATTTAAAAAATAAAATAAAAATAAAAACAGTGGCCGGGCGCAGTAGCTCACGCCTGTAATTCTAGCACTTTGGGAGGCCGAGGTGGGTGGATCACGAGGTCAGGAGTTCGAGACCAGCCTGGCAAACATGGTGAAACCTAATCTCTACTAAAAATACAAAAATTAGCCGGCGTGGTGGTGGGTACCTGAAATCCCAGCTACTCAGGAGGCTGAGGCAGAAGAATAGCTTGAACCCGGTAGGTGGAGGCTGCAGTGAGCTGAGATCATGCCATTGCACTCCAGCCTGGGACAGAACAAGACTCCATCTCAAAATAAATAAATAAATAAATAAATAAATAAATAAATAAAAACAACAACATCACTCTTCTTGAAGAATGAACAAATTAAAATTAACACTTCAGATGCTGCAAGGAGACATTCATTTTAGGAAGTTTAGACACTCAAAGCTAAGATTTTTGGCACTCAATAAAGTCCTAAAGCTATACCACCAGAAGGAGCTAGAACAGTGCTAAACTTGGGCCCTCCACAGAGAGGTCTGGCATTCTGCAGTATAATTATAAACTTCAGTCACAGCATTATCTAGGAAATCTTTTCAGTAGAGATAATGGGTGTCTATTAAGGTAAGTAATTTGCTGGATAAGCCATGCATTGACTTGTTGGAAAATATCAGAGATTACATGCCAGGTGTGCAGAAAACATCCTTCAAACTCAGTCTTGCATACTGTCCCCCTGGGGGAAATCCATAATTCTCCTTTGAAAGAAAAGTTTGGTTTTCTCTCCTGAGTAGCATTGTTGAAAGGTCTGGCTGAGGATCAGACTTGCAGACATGTTTGGAATCATTGCCACCTGCCCCTCCCAGCATAGTGACTCAGTGGGCCATGGGTGATAGTTAAATGATTAATATTTTAAGATAGGTGTGCCTGCTAATTGGGGTGCAGTTAACCACAGAATCCTTGTTAAAGAAAAATGAAGTGAAAACTTGGGCTGATTCATCAAAACTTTCCTCTCTGGGTTCATTTCCACAATCTGAATGTCCACCCCAGAGCAGTATGAGGACATCCAAGCCATTCTTCTCAATACCAATCACCAAACCTTTGCCTCAGAGTGTAGATATGAAGGGCACAGTCTCTACGCTTGAGATCCTTGTGTAGGCAGGAGGCAGAGAGAGGTAGGGAGTGTGCTAATAGACACAGGACCAAACTGTGGGAGCCCAAAAGTGAACTAACTCAGGCAGAAAGTGAAGAAAGGCTTTACAAAGATAATATTTGACATGGCACTGACGGATGAGGAGTTTTTTGGTTTTGTTTGTTTTGTTTTGTTTTTGAGATGAGTCTCGCTCTGTTCCCCAGGCTGGAGTGCAGTGGTGCCATGTTTTGTTTTTGAAACGAGTCTCACTCCGTTCCCCAGGCTGGAGTGCAGTGGCGCCATCTTGGCTCACTGCAACCTCTGCCTCCAGGGTTCAACTGATTTTCCTGCCTCAGTCTCCCGAGTAGCTGGGACTACAGGCGCCTGCCACCACGGCTGGCTAATTTTTGTACTTTCAGTAGAGACAGAGTTTCACCATGTTGGTCAGGCTGGTCTTGATCTCCTGACCTCAGGTGATCTGCCGGCCTAGGCCTCCCAAAGTGCAGGGATTACAGGAATGAGCCACCGCGCAAAAGCACAAGCAAGGGCAGTCTAGGCTGGAGGAACAGCATGTGTGCAAAGGCATCCAGGTGTTTGGAAACATGTAAGAAGGACAATGTGGCTGAATACCAGAGGGTATGTGAGATTGAGACTTGTGAAGGCCTCTTAGTGAAATGTGAGTGCTCTAGAAAAGGGCCACAGTACCCCCAATACCCCACAAGAATCCCCACTAGGAGCCCTGGGTGGATCCATCTCCATTCCCAGCCACCCTGAGTATGCACAGTGTCTGCCCAGAGAGAAGCCACAGGTCCAAGGGTGGAGAATAGGCGTTGCTTTGCAGGCTACACCAGGGCCACTTTCACGGCAACTATCAGGGGTACGGGGACTCTAAATCACAAAAGAGGAGACCCTACCAGGCAAAAGCTTGGAGCTGATATCCCCTCTGCTGAGGCTGAGGTGAGTATGGAGAATGTCCACTTCTCAGCTCCTTCCTGCAGGAGTCCTGGCCACCCCAGCCACCTGAGGCTCACCAACATGCCTGGGATGCAGAAACAGTATCTTCTGGCTTCACACAGCTCTCTAGGTGTCCTGACAATGTGCCTATGAGGGGATGCTGTTGATCATTTATGACATCAGCAAGAGAACAGCAGGTAAGGTGCCTGGAGGCAGGTCAGAGCCTTTTGTCTTCTCTCAGAAGAACTGAATGGTGGCAGCAGGGTGTTATCCAAAACAAGTTATTGATGGTTTGGGAAACAATGCTTTTTATTGTCCCAACCAACTCTTGTATCTGGGACACATGCTATCCTGAATGAGACACCAGGAAAAGAGACAAAAATTTGAACTGTGTTAGACAAACCTAGACTCCCTCTACAATGCTGTTTTCCTCTAAACATTTTTAGACTGAAACTGAGAGTCTCTTGGGAGACCCTCTAGTGAATGGAGCAGGCTGTCTCACCAGACAGGCTTCTGTTTGGGAGCTCCAAGTGTCTTTCCAGCCTCATTGAAAGTGCAGATGGTTTTAATAGTAATTAAAATTAAATGAGAGATAGGCCTATCTAGGTAGGACTATGCAGAGCAGGGGCACACAAGATGTGGGCTATGAGAACTTTTATTTATTAATATGGTAGCTATTTTTGGCTGGGTGTGGTGGCTCACACCTGTAATCCCAGCACTTTGGGAGGCCGAGGCCGGCAGATCACAAGGTCAGGAGCTCGAGACCATCCTGGCTAACACGGTGAAACCCCATCTCTACTAAAAAATACAAAAAATTAGCCGGGTGTGGTGGTGGGCACCTGTAGTCCCAGCTACACGGGAGGCTGAGATGGGAGAATGGCATGAACCCAGAAGGCGGAGCTTGCAGTAAGCTGAGATGGCACCACCGCACTCCAGCCTGGACGATAGAGATTCCGTCGCAAAAAATAAAATAAAATAAAATAAAATTGTAGCTATTTAAAAAATTATTTTGCTTAAAAAATGCCAACACACAAGTCTATAAACTGAAAAGCGAATCTTCCCCTCTCCAGAATGTACCCACTGTTACTGGACTTGCAGTTTCCTTCTAGAGCTTGTTCTATGCACGTACAATGTCAAGCACATAGTCAGACACAGAAACAGTCAGAAGAAAGGCCAGAACTGGGATAGAGGCACATTTGATGTCAGCTGTTTCTTCCTATTCAGATTCCCTGAACAGGGAATCTGAGGAGCCGAGAGTGAAGCTCTTGGGAATAGGGAGTGAGGAGTAAAAGTTTCCTATTCCCGTATAACTATGGGGGGTCACAGTGGAGCATCCCCACGGGGAAGGAGAAACTATGCAATGTTTCGAAACCAGGAGAGGCTGGAGAAGCTGGGTTCACGGAGATGTTGAGATTTCTAAGACTAAGAGAAGAGGTGGGATCAGAGGTACCCAACATGATGTAGAGTCTGAGCCCTAACTGTCCTTGGATCGCTGCAGCATTTTTATAGGAACTGGACAATATACACTAAAGCATTGAGAATGGCTTCAAGGGTCTAGTAGCTAGGATGCTGTCGGTGGAAGAAACACCAGGGACAATTGAGAACACTTAGTATCAGCAAGGATGTACTGGAACTCTTTTTTTTACGTTGTTTGTTTTTTGAGATGAAGTCTTGCTCTGTCACCCAAACTGGAGTGCAGTGGCACAATCTCGGTTCACTGCAACCTCCACCTCCTAGGTTCAAGCGATTCTCCTGCCTCAGCCTCCCAAGTAGCTGGGATTTACAGGTGCACACCACCACGCCCGGCTAGTAGAGACTGAGTTTCATCATGTTGGCCAGGCTGGTCTCGAACCCCTGACCTCAGGTGATCCACCTGCCTCGACCTCCCAAAGTGCTAGGATTACAGGTGTGAGCCACCATGCCTGGCCTGGAACTACTTTTTTCTGTTTTTTCCTCCCACCCCCAAAAACCATCTGCAAGTAGCAACTTGCATATGTTGCTGGTGGGAATGAAAATAATACAGTCACTTCGGAAGAGTTCGACGATATTTTACAAAGTTAAACATACACTTACCACATGACCACTCCTAAATATTAATCCAAGGGCAATGATAGTGTACGTCCAAACAAAGGTAATACTCAGATGTTCCCAGCTGCTTTATTCGTAACTGCCACAACCTGGAAACAACCTGATTATATCAAATATATCCATTGACAGGTGAATGGATAAACAAATTTAAGCACATCTATACAATGGAATATCTATGAGCAATTAAAAAGGAATGGAGTTCTAATGCATATGACAACATGAAGGAATCTCAAAAGCATTATTCTAAGTAAGAAAAGCCAAGTACACGAGGTGCGGTGGCTCACGTGTGTTATCCTAGCACTTTGAGAGGCTGAGATGGGTGGATCACTTGAGGTCAGGAGTTCGAGGCCAGCCTGGCCAACATGGCAAAACCCCATCTCTACTAAAAATACACACACACACAAAAAATTAGCTGGGCATGGTGGTGTGCGCCTGTAATCCCAGTTACTCAGGAAACTGAGGCAGGAGAATCACTTGAACCTGGGAGGCAGAGGTTGCAGTGAGCCGAGATCACACCACTGCACTCCAGTCTGGGCAACAGAGTGGGACTCTGTCTCAAAAAAAAAAAAAAAGAAAAAAGAAAAAAGGCAAATACAAAATATTACATACTGGGCCAGGCACAGTGGCTCACGCCTGTAATCCCAGCACTTTGGGAGACCAAGGCGGGTGGATCACCTGAGGTCAGGAGTTCGAGACCAGCCTGGCCAACGTGGTGAAACCCCATCTCTAGTAAAAATACAAAAATTAGCCAGGCATGGTGGCGGACACCTGTAATCCCAGCTACTCGAGAGGCTGAGAGACAGGAGAATCGCTTGAACCCAGGAGGTGGAGGTTGCAGTGAGGCGAGATCGTTCCATTGCACACCAGCCTGGGCAACAAGAGTGAAACTCTATCTCAAAAAACACAACACAAAAAAATAAAAACAAAAGGAAAACTACATACTGCATGATGCCATTTGTATGAAATTCTACAAAAAGCAAGACTAGGAAACAGATCAGCAGTTTCCTGGAGCCAGGAGCCTGAGGGAAGGGATTGACCACAAAGGGGTATGAGAGAACTATTGAGCGTAAAATAAACATTCTATCTGATGATGATGGTGGTGATGGTACATGACTGTGTACATCTGTCACCAGTCTTCAAATCATACACTTATTGGCAAATTTTACCTGAACTATACCGAAACTTAAAAATTATACTTTACTAAAGCTGACAAAAAGTTTTAAATTCAAGTCAAAAAAGTGAGAAGGAAATTGATCTCAGGATAAGAAATGGGAGATAACCACAGGTAGATTTTTTTAATTTTTAAAATAAATTTTAGCTTGTATATTTAAGATACACAACACAATGTTATGGGATACATATAGTGAAATGGTTACTAGAGTCAAGCAAATTAACATATTCATCATCTCACGGGTACCTATTTTTATCTGTTTGCTTCTGAGGCAAGAATAGCTCAAATGAGGCCTGGTACAGTGGCTCACGCCTGTAATCCCAGCACTTGTGGGAGGCCGAGGCAGGTGGATCACTTGAGGCCAGGAGTTCCAGACCAGCCTGGGCAACATGGCGAATCCTCATCTCTACTAAAAATACAAAAATTAGCCAGGCATAGTAGCATGCACCTGTAATCCCAGCTACTCAGGAAGCTGAGGCACGAGAATCGCTTGAACCCGGGAGGTGGAGGTTGCAGTGAGCTGAGGTCATGCTGCACTCCAGCCTGGGTGATAAAGCGAGACTCTGTCTCAAAAAAAAAAAAAAAAAAAAAAAGATGAACTAAAATTCACTAATTTATCAGGAATCCTAAATACAGTACAATTTTATTTCCTATAATCCTCTTGCTGTACATCAGACCTCGAGTCTTGCTTATCCCACATATCCACTACTTTGTATCCTACAGCCTACATCTCCCCATTTCCTATCCTGGTTCCCCCCACCACCCCTGGTGATTACTGTTTTATTCTCTAACTCTGTATATTTGGCTCCTTTTTTCTTAGATTCCACATGAAAGGGAGTAATGCAATACTTTCCTGAGTCTGGTTTCCATCACTTAACATAATGTCCTCCAGGTCCACATGTGTTATGGCAAATGGCAGGGGAAGTAGCTTTTAGAAAATCATTAGGGAACAACTTTAAATAAATATATTTTAAACTTAATGGAAATGGACCATGTTTCAGAAAAATACAATCTAATAAACTGAATCTATAGAAAAGTTCTTAACTAGTTTTACTATGCTAGCATAAACCAGATGCCCCCAAACTGATCAAAGACATCAATGAGTTAGAAGCAGCACAGTCCATGCTACCCTCACTTCCGACACCAAATGTGAGTTTGGGGGTCCTTAAGATCCGTGGGTTTCATAATGCACCAGAGGAACTCAGAACTCACTGACAGCTGTTATGTTCATGGTTATAGTTTATTACAGGAAAAGGATACAGACTGAAATCATCCGGAAGAAGCATACAGGGCAGATTCTAGCAAAGTTCCACACATGGAACTTCCAGTGTTCTCTCTGGAGAGTCCTGGACAATGTTGCTTTCCTGGCATCAGTGTGTGGCAATACACACCGCACTGGCACCCAGAGAAGCCCACTCCAGCCTTGGTGTCCAGAGTCTTTACTCTGGTGGTGGGAGGATTGCTTGAGCCCAGGAGTTCAAGGGGCTCAATCACGTAACCCTGGTGGCTGCCATGTGGCCCACCTCAGTCTCTGGCCTCTCTAGGGGTCAAGTTAATACTGCTTGGTCTCCACTCATGGTTACTCCACTCACACAGTTACTATCTGACTGTTCCAATACTATAGTGATTTGAATTGCAATGACTTTATGGTATTTTGAGATGTTATAAGGAAAACTGACTAACACTGATTTAAGCAACACAAACTTTTACTATTCACCTAACAAGATGCTTAGAGGGAGACTGGACGGCATCAGACCAATCCTGCAACAGTGTCAGCCATAAAACTCCCTCTGCCTCCTTCTGCTTCACCAACCTCAGCTTGTTGATTGTATGTTCTGCTTTGTGCCTCATGGTCATGACACGACTGCACAGAACTGAGCACAGCAGCCACATCCAAAGGCAGGAAGCAGGAACTCTATGCTTATGAGACTCTGTTTTTTTCTGAGAATAAAAAAGCCTCAATAGACTACTTGTGTCTCATTGGTCAGAACTGGGTCATATGCTCATCCTGGGACCAATCACTGGCAAAAGAGGATGGAAATTAATTACAGTTACTGGTTGAGACCAATTCATTAGTCTGAGGTAGGGACCAACTGAGGCCTATTCTCAGAGAAAGTTGGTCCCATACCTAAACCCAATGGCAGGTCTGCTTGAAAGAAATAAGTGGGGAATAACTGTTGGGGCAGGCAACTAGGTCTGCCACACCTTAACATTAAAAATACTGCACCAGGGGCCGGGCGCGGTGGCTCAAGCCTGTAATCCCAGCACTTTGGGAGGCCGGAGACGGGCGGATCACGATGCGTCAGGAGATCAAGACCATCCTGGCTAACATGGTTGAAACCCCGTCTTCTTTACTAAAATTACAAAAAACTGCCGGGGGACCTGGCCGGGCGCCTGTCATCCTCCCAGCTTCTCCGGGGGAGGCTGAGGCAGGAGGAATGGGCCGTAAACCCGGGAGGCGGAGGCTTGCAGTGAGCTGAGATCTGCCACTGCCACTCCCAACCTGGGAGGACAGAGCGAGGACTCCGTCTCAAAAAAAAAAAAAAAAAAAAAAAAAAAAAAAACAATACTGCACCAGGGGGTTTTTTTTTTTTCAAAATGAATTTACTTTGAGAGTTCTAGTTTGAATGTAATTAAATTTATATATACTGCCTGTAATCCCCACCTATGCAGGAAGCTGAGGCAGGAGAATCACTTGAACCCAGGAGACCGAGGTTGCAGCGAGCCGAGGATTGCCACCACTGCACTCCAAAGGCCTGGGGACACAATGAGACTTCGTCTCAAAAAAAAAAAAAAATATATATATTTATATATATAATTATATATATTATCATATATTATTATATATATTATACATGTATTATATATATATTTAGATACCTGATATCTTTATGATAATCAAGTTTTTTTAATCAAGAATATGGTTTTTTTTCAATTTGTTTTCATCTTATTTTAAGAACTTTAATAACATTTCTAGTTTCCTTCACATAAGTCCTGCAATTCTGGTTCACCAAAGGCCCAAATATTTTAGAGTATTTGTCACAATTGTGAATTGAACATTTTTCCACTGTCCATTTATAGGTGCTTATTGGTATTTGCATGTATCCCTTGCATCCTGCTATCTTTCTAAATAATCTCACGAGAGACAATACAGCATGGTATTTAATGTGATAGAGCCAAACTGAAAGAGACTTAATCCCATCTCCACTATGTTCTAGCTGTGTGACCTGTGCAAATTATTCTCTGTGCTCAGTTTCCTCATCCATAAAATGGCTAACAATAACCCTTGTAAAGGTTGTTACAAGGATTAAATAAAGTAACATATATGAAGATTTAGAACAGTCCCTGGCGTATAATACATTATATATTAGAGTTTTCTATTATTAGAAAATAATATTGTATTAATTCCAGTCACTTTTAATAGAATATCTGAGGTTAGTTAGCCAGAAGGTGGCTTATGCCTGTAATCGCCAACACATTGGGAGGCTAAGGTGGGCGGATCGCTTGAGCCCAGGAGTTCAAGAATAGCCTGGTCAACATAGCAAGACCCCGTCTCTACCAAAAAAAATAAAGCCAGGTTAAGTGACTTATGCCTGTAATCTCAACACTTTGGCAGGCTGAGGCAGGAAGATGGTTTAAGCCTAACAGTTTGAGACCAGACTGAGCAACATAGTGAGACCCTGTCTCTATAAGATAATAAAATAAAAATTAGCGGGGCACAGTGGCATATCCCTACAGTCCCAACTACTCAGGAGGATGAGGTGGGAGGGTTGCTTGAGCCCAGGAGTTCAAGGCTGCAGTAAGCTATGAGCTATGATTGTGCCACTGCACTCCACCCTGGGCAACAGAGTAAGACACTGTCTCAAAACATAAAAATAAAGATAAATAATATGATTAGCAAAAAGTGATAGTCTTCTTTACCAATGTTTACATTATTTCATTTTATTGCATTTTAATACTCCAATACTATGGAGATAAAGGGCTAGTTCCTTATTTAATTGAAATCAACATTTTGCCATGTAAGAAATTTGCTTTCAGTGTTCTATAAAGAGTTTTTATTTTTTTTTTTTTTGAGACCGAGTCTCGCTCTGTCGCCCAGGCTGGAGTGCAGTGGCCGGATCTCACCTCATTGCAAGCTCCGCCTCCCGGGTTTACGCCATTCTCCTGCCTCAGCCTCCCGAGTAGCTGGGACTACAGGCGCCTGCCACCTCGCCGGCTATTTTTTTGTATTTTTAGTAGAGACGGGGTTTCACCATGTTAGCCAGGATGGTCTCGATCTCCTGACCTCGTGATCCACCCGTCTCAGCCTCCCAAAGTACTGGGATTACAGGCTTGAGCCACCGCGCCCGGCCAATAAAGAGTTTTTATTACATTTAAGTGATTTGCTTTTATTCCTATTTTACTTAGGGCTATTATTAGGAAAGTCTACAGTTTTTCCTGGATTTCTTGTCAGCATCTATTAATATGATAAGCAGTTTTGTTTCTGTTTTCTATTCATATGGACTAATAGATCTACTAATGTTGACACTCACATTCCTGGACTAAACCCTACTTGATTATAGAATAGCAAAGCTTGTAATATCTAAGGTGCACATTTGTTCACATTTTAACATGTCTGAAATTGGGTCACGCATTACACTTAGTGGTGTCCTATGAGTGCTGTTGTAGTAACAGATGTGACAGTTGTCATTGTCTGCACACATGTCAATGTAGTCATAGCTGCTTAGATTGTTGACCCTTCAGTTGAGTTATGGTCATTGCTTGTACTCCATGAGTTGACTTTAAATGACTTTAAATAAAATCTTCTAGGGCCAGGTGCAGTGGCTCACGCCTGTAATCCCAACACATTGGGAGGCTAAGAGTGGAGGGTCGCCTGAGTCCAGAAGTTTGAGACGAGCCTGGGCAACATCGTGAGACTCCATCTCTATTTTTTTAAAAAGTAAAATCTTCTAAAATGTTACTCCATGATTTGACACTGAAATGAATTCAGGGATATTGGCATGTAGAGAAAATATTTGAAGCTGATCTATACATATCTATTTTTGTGATTCACATACAAGCCTTGTTCTTAATTTCGCTTTTACACATCCACAGAATGGTAACCTGGGCTTGACATATTGAAGTCAAGCACCAATTTTTGCTTTATTTTCATCTTGATGCTAGCTGCTTCCTGAACTGTTCCCAGCAAGCCCAGAAACCAGCTTAAAAAGATGATGTTATGCTGCTGACTCTTCAGTCACTGCTGAATAGCAGATGAAGCTGAAGCCAGCTGAATTTAGAAGTGCTATGATGAAAGAGTTAGAAGTCTTTACCCAGATCTGCCTCCTGCCAGCAGTGTTTTCTGCCTGCCCTATGGGACTGGTGAGGGACAGAAAAGTTTCCCAGCCCCTGTCAAGATGGTAACATTATCTAAAGTTATCACAAAGCTTCTAGTCAACCTTAATTTCTACCACCCGAAATTCAAAATCTAAGGCTACTTTACAATCTTCACAAATTTACATTATTTTGCTCTTACAAACTGGGCAGGTTGGTGGGTTTTTTTTGGTTTATTCTTCAGGTTTTTTGTTTTGTTTTGGTTTTTGGTTTTAGTCCTTGAGCTTTGTAACTAAGTTTTCCTGTGTCTGCTTGCCCATAACTTATTTTTCTGGTCTAATGACTGTTTTTTAATGAGTTCAGCCTGTGCTTTCTTGTACAAAAAGAAACGTGGGAATGTGAGGAACATATTAATTAGCTATCAGATGTAGCCTGGTTTTTGAAGTCCAGAGCTTCAGAATGTTACCGAAGTGTAAATATACTCACGACTTTTGCATGTGATTGGTAATTACATCACACTTAAAGCCTCAGGGACTTTCCTCCTCAGAATTCTGCTATCCCTAACCCCTGAATGGCTCTGTCATTAATGGTCAGTCTCCGAGAACTCATTTCCCAAGGAGATGACTTCCTGTTTTGTTCTAAGTGGCCTTCCCTTCAAACCCTCCTCACCTTTGAACTTCCTGTTTCGGGATGGAAAGAGTGACCCTTCTCCGGCTCCTCTTCACAAGGTAAGAAGAAATAAGGGAGACGAAAGAAAGGTCCTCTGGAGGTGTATATATACATATATATATATAAAATATGTATATATAATATATATATAATAAAATATGTATATATACACCAGGCTACGTCTGATAGCTAATAAAATATGTGTATATATATACAAAAATGTGTGTGTGTGTGTGTATATATATACACTTTTTTTTTTTCTAAACTACACCCACATTGCACCAAAGTATATGAAATGTTTTCTGGCCTTCAAATCATATGCCTAACTCCTGCAGGAAAACTGCACGGGCACTCAGGCTGATCTCCCTTACCCCACAACTTAGATCCACCTCTAACATTTTCTAAGTGTATTTTCGCGCTGTCCCTGGGCCAGGCTCTGGGGTCCCAGAGGTGAAGTGGAGGAACTCACAGTCTGGTTGAAGAGAGACCCCCTTGAATAGATCAAGCTCCCCAAGTGTTGCTGTAAGTTTACATGGAACATGGAGTCTGAGTGGGAAGTCAGGGAGGTGAATCACGGAAGCCTTTGGACTTTGTACACCTGTGGGCAGTTCCCAGATGAAGGGGGGAAGGTGTGGCAGGCAAATGGCCACCTTTGATGGGCGGGCATTGGCCTGCTTTGTCACTTCACCCTATGCTGCCCTGTGATTGGTCTTTACATTGTGTCACCTATTTTTTTTTTTTTTTTTGGGGGGGGGACGGAATCTCACTCTCTCACCCACGCTGGAGTGTAGTGGCACCATCTCGGCTCACTGCAACCTCCACCTCCCGGGTTCAAGTGATTCTCCTGCCTCAGCCTCTTGAGTAGTTGGGACTACAGGTGCGTGCCACCACATTTTTGTATTTTTAGTAGAGACGAGGTTTCGCCATGTTGGTCAGGCTGGTCTCGAACTCCTGCCCTCAAGTGATCTGCCCGCCTTGGCTTCCCAAAGTGTTGGGATTACAGGCATGGGCCACCGAGCCCGGCCAACCACTGATATGTCTTGTGAATCAGCTCTACTGTCTCTGAAAGTATATTCTCCCAACCTCCTACTTTTGTTTTGTGTTTTAAGACAGGGTCTCTCTCTCTCTTTTTTTTTTTTTGAGACAGGCTGGAGTGCAGTGGCGCGATCTGGGCTCACTGCAACCTCCGCCTCCTGGGTTCAAGCAATCCTCCCACCTCAGCTGCGGAGTAGCTGGAAATACAGGCACGCGCCATTATACCTGGCTGGTTTTTGTTTTTTACGTAGAAATGGAGTCTTACTATGGTGCCCAGGCTGGTCTTGAACTCCTGGGCTCAAGCGATCCTCCCAAAGCCCTGAGATTACAGGCGTGAGCCAGCGCGCCGGATACTTTTATGAAAGTGTGAGCACTTCCAACACGAGGAGTAAGTGGATGGGCGGTGTGACCAACCCGCCTCAGCGTCCCCCGGAGTCCGCAGGCTGCGGCTCACCGTTCTCTGCCCCATAGTCAGCACTGCGGATGAAAGGGAATGTGGGTGGAGGATAGAGGCTGGCAATTCTGAATCTGTACATAGAACTGGAAGGGGCTCATCGGAATGTGTCGGTCCTTAAGATTCCCCCTCCCCATGGAGGTTAAAAACACAAAACAAAACAAAACTATCAAAAGAGCTATTCTAAACCAGGCTGAAGATTGGAAGGAAGTTGGCCGGCCTCGGCTGCAGGACAGGTGCTTCCAGACTCCATTAGGGGTGTCCAGCGCCTTCTTTTGCCCCAGGCAGCACCCTGAAGAACGCATCGGGGCCTCGGTTCGCGGACACGAGGAGTGGACCGACCGAGCGCTGTGCGTAAAAGGACCGGTTAAGCACACGCCCGAGCGCCACCCGGGCTGGGAGACCGCGGCCTGGAGGTCGGCGAGGCGGGGGCGGGCCCGGAGCTCCTCCCACGGGGGGGCGGGTCGGGTCACATGGCGGTGGCGCGGTGGCGCGGCGGCTTGCGAGGGAGCGCAGGCTCGAAGCTGCGCAGGCGCGGGGCCCGCCCCTGGGACCCTCGGGGCCGGGCGGTTTGGCCCCTCAGCGCCCGGGCGTCGGGGCGGGAGAAGGCCAAAAGAAGAGAGGCACTTGAGGTGGGTGCTGCGCGCGGGGCTCCGCGAGGCATGTGATGTCTGTAGGCGGGGCCTGTCGCGGCGTAAGCGGGGAAACTGAGGCAGGGCTGGCGGCGCGCGGTAGGGTGGGTGCTGGGCTGGTGAGGCGCGCCCCTCCGGCTCGCGTCAACTTTCCTAGGAACCACCGCAGCGCTGGCGCTCCCTCCGAGGACGACGTCCTTTCCGCCACCCTGCGCGGCGGCCGGTGGAAAAACCCTGCGCACGGGCGTCGGAGACCCGGGACCCGGCGCTGCTGCGGCGGGCTAGGGGCCCCTCTGTCCCCGCCCCCGAGCCTTGAGTGACGCCGGTGGCGCCGATCTTGGTGAATTGTTGGGACAAGGAACAGAGGAGAGGGCTCTGCCCTGGAGCGTGAGCCTGGGGGTGGCCCGGCTGGACCAGCCCCAGATGTGGACCTGGCAGTCCTCGTCCTCGTCTCTGTGCCCACTTAGGGTCGTGTCTTTTAAGAGGGCACGGTTTCTAGCGTCGTTCAGCGTTTGAGAGACACCTGTTCCCCCTCTTTCCCAAGAGTCACAAACACCTGACTTTAAATTAGGTAGAGCCCAGTTGTAAACTTAACAACCCTGCTGAGGTCTAGGAATGAAAAGATAGATGTACAATCTGCCCCCAGGGTTGTTGCTGGGGCGGGAGGTGAAGGCGCAGGTGGAGATGGTTAGAGGCAAAGGAAGGGAAATTAAGGCCCAGCAGGACCAGGGCTGTGGGAAGGAGGCGCACCCGGGAGTCCACTGTCGGACCGGGGTTCACAGCTGCTCCTGCGCCTCTTTTTCTTACCATACCATGCTGTCTCCACAGCCCAGCAACCCAGAACTCAGCTTTTTTTTTGTTTTATTTTAATGTATTTTCCTTTGAACCTGGCAGGTGGTTTTTTAAAAAGAAAATAATCAGGATTTGGTTTGAAAAGCAGTGTGAAGGAGTCAGCTTGAATAGTCTTGAATGCTCTTGCTTGGGCCCAGCTTTGGAGAATGAGGATTGGGATTTCGGCTGCAAACCCCGACTCCTTACCATACTCATTCATCAGAAAACTTCATTTTGGGTACAAATAACGTTTTGAGGGTAATCATTGCTCTAGAAATAAAGAAGAATTATACATCGTATTTATTGCATTTTTTGTGAGGTACTTCACAAGGCACCTCCTATACATTTAATCATTTGATTCTTGCAACTCTGTAGAAGGTAATTAAGCATTCCCATTTTACTGATGCAGAACAGTTCCTTGTCCAGGTTTATACAGCTTGCAAGAATTATTAAAGTTAGGTATTAGTTGTTCTTGGTGTGGACCTTTCCTATATTCCCCTCTTTTATAAGAGCATGTCGTTTAGTTGAGACCTTCTGCATTACTCCTGAAGGGGTACAAAAGACATTTCTGATGATTGTCTAATCTTGTGTCATTTAAATGGTGCTCAGAAAGTTTGGATAGGACTGGAACTCTAGGGCTCAAGCCCCGGGCTCTGTCCCTATCTAATAAGTAAGGCTGCCGGGCGCGGTGGCTCAAGCCTGTAATCACAGCACTTTGGGAGGCCGAGGCGGGCAGATCACAAGGTCAGGAGATTGAGACCATCCTGGCTAACACAGTGAAACCCCGTCTCTACTAAAAAATACAAAAAATTAGGCATGGTGGCAGGCGTCTGTAGTCCCAGGTACTCGGGAGGCTGAGGCAGGAGATTGGCGTGAACCCTGGAGGCGGAGCTTGCAGTGAGCTGAGATGGAGCCACTGCACTCCAGACTGGGAGAGCGAGATTCCGTCTCAAAAAAAAAAAAAAGAAGGCAGCTATTCTGCCAGTTGGATTCTTGCCTCTTTGTGAAATGTTGAGCAGAAGCTCCAGGTTTTCTGCTGCGGCTTGTGTGGCAAGAACCATCCTGAGGTGCTGTGCAGGGAGCCAGCCTCACCTCTGAGCTTAGTGGCCTCTGGCACAGGGAAATTACAGCTGGGCAGTGCCCTTTGCCTTCTCTGGCGCTGCTAGTGCAGGAGGCAGTTTTGGCTACTACAGGAATAGCATGGAGCGGGAAGGGGCTGAGACAAGTCAGTGTTCCCATCAGACCAAGTTCAGTATTTTGTGTCTGTCCTGCTTCAGATATCCTGTCTTTATAGGGGCATGAGTGAATCTGAGCCCTGAGAAGGAAAGATAATGCTGCTTTGCAGTACTCGAGTGCATTGCCGCATTGCAAATTGCTCTTCTTATACAATCTTTTTGACAACTCTTTAAGGTGCCCTTGTTTTTAAGAAGACACTGAGGTTCAGAGGGATAAAATAACTCTCAAAGAGAGAAAACCCAGGATTTTTGGCTTTTAGCCCAGTGTCTTCTGTGGTATTGCCTTGCCTTCCTATCCACACCCATGTAACTTGATGGAGCCCAGACAGGAGGTTGTGCAAGTGAGATTAGAATGGCTTGCTCTTTGGGGGGCCGCTACAGCTTGAGGAAACAAGAGGACATAATCAGCTACTGGAAAACCCTGAGATACGCCCAAGAGTGAGGAATGTGGGGGCTGGTGCTGCTTTCAGCATCTATTCAGAGGTTTCTGAATCTGGCATTTGAGAGTAGGGCTGGGCCAGAACCAGGCAGATACACACCCCAAGGAGCAGGGCTGAGAGTTGGAGACTGAGACAAGTAGGTGAGAGCTCATTGCAAGTGACTAGTTTTGTGGTGTTTGAAGACAAGGATGGGTGGAAGGGCATCTTTTGCTCGTAAGGCTCTGTGTGCCTGCATCATCAGTCTGCTAGACAGGGATGGACAGAGTCTTGTTCCTGTGGGGAGAAGAGGTACAGAATAACTTCTCAGCGGAGACTAGGCAACGAGACCCTTAAGAAGACATTTGGCTTCGGATTTTAAGATGCTTACCAAGGATTGGGCTTGGGAGAGGCTGATGTTCTCTCCAGGCAGCAGATTTCCCAGGCCCTGTTTAGGGGCAGTCTTGCTCTTAGCTTGCCTGAGGCCAGTGAATAGGCTTCAAGACCTGCAGGGCCCCACTTCCTGAGCCCGGACTCCTATGCTGTTCCAGCCTTAGAGGCCACTGGCCTGTGGTTGGCTGCCCAGGACTCATCGTGTCCGATACAGGATAAACAGTTATGGACTGGAAGTTGGGAGACCCAGACTTGAGTCCCAGCGCAGCCACTGACAACCTGTTCTTCCCATGTGACCTTGGACTAGCCAGCTCCTTCTCTGAGCTTTAGTTTCTCCATTTGCTCAGTAAAATGGAGCTGAATGAGAGCTTTGAGGGAAGGAGAGGGGAACAGAGGAGATCAGAGAAGGAAGATGAAGCATCCTTTCAAGCCTTGTTCACTGAGGGCCTGAGGCAAGGAGGCCCATGTGCACTCTTAGTTTTTTGTCTCCCTCAGCACCCTTTCTTGCTTCTCCCCTGTCTCTGCCTCAGGCCCGCTCATTCTGAAGAGGGAGGATTCCCTGGGTGGGGCTGGGCTGGGCAGGTGTACCCTTGATGTTTAGAATATGATGCTGTCTCTACTTGTTTCAGACATGAATTAACTCACCCAGTGCTGATACTTTGTTTCATTAAGACTATCAGTTCCTGCCCAGAGGCAGCTCCTGGAACAGTCAGGAGTTAGGCCCCGGGAAGGAGGCAATGTGAATGTGCACACCAGCAGGAGAACAGTGGTGGCAGAGCTTCCCATGGCTTTCTGGACATCAGATCCCTGTAGTTGCAGTCCCATGGTACTTTAGAGTCTTTGGATGTTAGAGCTAAGACAGCCTCATATAATTTTGAGTTCCTTCCTCTGTCTATACAGGTGATGAGATCCAGGCCCCGAGTTGTCTTCATAGCTTAAGTCAGATTACCCTGCTAGTGAGCAGGAGAATAAGGACCCAGCCTAAGGTTACCTAAGTCCCAAGCTAGAGTGTTTTCTTTAATGTCAAGCTAGCCCTGTCCAAAATTACCTTTCATACTGAGCTGAAATTGGAATTGAGTAGCTATAAGTTCCAAGTCTGCCACACTGTGGAATTCTAAGAGTAGAATTCAGATCATTTCATTAACATTTAATGCCTGGTAATTACCGGGATCTGTGTTGAGTGCTGGGGATGTAGAAATGAAGACGACAACACATTGTGCCACCATATTGTGGAGACAGACATGTAAATAAATAAAATTTACAAAATCCATTTGTGCATTGTGCAGGGTTATGGGTGTGTGCGCACACACATGCATGCTATAGAAGAGGTGAGTGAGCAGTCAGTTGTCGGGGCTTTCAGGAAAGGGTTTGGAGAGGAAGTGTTATGTGCGCTGGGCCTTATGAATAAGTAGGCATTTACGTGGTTGGCATGGGTGGGGGGGGCACGCCAGGCAAAGGAAACAACATGAACAACACTTGCACAGGGAGTGGTCTGAAAAGGGTGCTGCAGGGGCAGAGGTGAGGCCTGAATGGTGAGCTGAAGCCAAGCTGTGGAGGGCACCATCGGCTGGCATGCTGAGGAGTTAGTGAGAGCCTGAACGCAAGGCAAGGATGTAATCAGGTTGGGGTGTGCTGGGATCGCCGTGACTACGGCATGGAAAATAAACTATAGAGGACCAGACTAGAACCAGCCAGGTTCAGTTCTGTGGTTCTTGAAATAGGCTAGGGACAGAGTTACAGGGTCCTGGGTTTGGACAGCAGCAGTGAGGTCAAGAAGAGGATGGGTAGCAGATACATTTTACAAGACGGACAGAACCTCCTGAGTTGATGTGGGCAGTGAAGGCAAATGAACAGTAAAATGTGAATCCCCGCCCCCGCCCCACCCCACCCTGAATCTACTGAGCCATGGAACTCCAGCAGAGAAGTAGACTTTAGTTTTGGATGTGGTACAACAGAGATACCTACAAAATCCCCAAGTGGAAACTTTGGGTCAGAATAGCAATGGGAACTTGGAAGTCAATAACAAAGTGGTGGGTGAAGTGCTGGAAGGAGAAGTCACCCAGAAAGGGAGTGTGGGTTGAGGGAAGCCACCGATGTGGCAGAAAAGGAAGGGAAAGCAAAGGGAGGTAAAGAATAGACAGCAGGTGAGGGACCTCAGAGGTGCCAGCTGACTTTCCAGGCTGGGGGTGAGAAATGGGACAAGGGAACAGGCTGCATAAGGAGCCACAGAGAAAGGGACATCTTTTATTTGCACTAGTGTGACATGTGGGCTGTGTGCAGGCTTTGCTTCTTTAGTCTGCACTGGATAGCAGAGAAGGAGTCTGGTGGCACTTGGGAAATGTTATAATCTGCATGACTGCAAATGACTCAAAGCTTTGCTCAACTTTTTGAAGGGCTAGGGGCCATGGCAGCTTTCCACTTAGATGTTTTCTGGAGACTGGCTGTTGGCAGCTGAAGGAGCCCCAGGGTTTCTGGGTGGCCTGGTTCTGCCTGTGGAGTGACTGAGCCTAGGGACCTAGTCCCGCCTCCAGCCTTCCCCTTGCTGCCTGCCCAGGCCCGCCTGCTCACCCCTGGGTATGCTTCTTTGTCAGGAGAAGCAGAGGTGTGGACGCTGTGGATGGTGAGTACCTTGTTCCCAAGTTTGAAGTGTCCGAGGTTGGGGGTAGGAGACCATGTGAGGAGGGGAGTTGCCTTGTATAGGGAAAAGACAGGGTCTCAAAGCTGGAAACTGAAATTGGGGGTAGGGGTGGTGGTGAGGAACCTAGAATGTTCTGACTCCAAAGTGACCTGTTTTTGTTAGACTCATAGGATGTCACTGGGGATCATTAGGAACCTCCTCACGGAGTTGAAAAAAAAAAATGGGACCTGGGGAGGAATTGACTCAGCTTAGCTTAGGGAGCCCCACTGGGTCTCCTCCTCTTGCCCCCATGTTCAGACCAGAGCTGCCACTCTGAGCTACCACAGCTGTTGTTTGTTTGTGGCTTTATCCTGCTTCATCTTCTGTGGGAGAGGGTGGATGAGATAAGCCCAGCAGTGGGGAAATGAATGCTACAGCTGTGTCAGGTGGGGGCTGGCTTTTCTGTAAACAACCCTGCTATTCTGTTCCAGAGAAACTGACCCTTTCCTTAATAGATGGGGGACAGAAAGGAGGAGGAAAGAGAAGGAACATCTGGTATATGGTAAATTTCCATTAGAGTAAACACGGTTTGACTGTACATGATGACTGAAAAAATAAGGTGATTTTAAAAAGTTCTCTTTAAGACAAAGGGAATCATACTCCTGGATCTCCAGGACCCACTTCTTTCTTTTTTCTTTGTTAATCAACAGTTATAGCAGATGTAAACCCACTTCTGAATGTGTGAGGAGGAAAGGTAGTCTTTCAAGCTTTGGAGTCCTATTCCTGTTGACTCGGGTCCAGGTTATGGTACCGCTGCCTGCTGGCTCTGTGACACAGGGGAAGTTACTGAACTCTGAACCTCAGCGTTAGCTGCTAAACAGGATAATCTTTCCATCACAAGACTATTGAGTGAATGAAATTAGGCCATTACTGACTGGCTTCTAAGACCACTGACTGCAGAGGTAGGAAGGATTGCTGGCCTGCATACCTCTGCAATCTTACAGGACCATGTGAAAATGCATCGTTTCTGTTTAGAAATTGAAGTTCCTTTGATTGTCCTTTTTTGTGCCTAGGGATAATTGTGATTTCAGAATTCAGGGTCTGCTCACTGTGCAGCAAGTCACAGTAGTACATGCTTCAAGACATGCCAGGATGGGAGTTGCTTTGTAGCCCAGGGGACTTGGGTAAGAGGCTAGGCCTGTGTGCTCGCCAGTTATTCCTGAAAGTGAATTTTCTGTGCTGCTCTCTGGCACAAAACTGGGCTGCTAGAGGCCCGCTGGGTGCGTTCGGTCCATGGAGAGGCCTGACGCTCACCACTGCTCCTGATAACACTCTCAGCATGGTGCTGCAGTGCCTGAGGATGGGGTCCACCGCCCCAGAGGACTGATTCTCTGCTCACACTTCCAGGATCACAGTGGGAGGTTGGAAGGCAGCACTTCTGGGGATTTTGCGGACTGGATCTTGTACCCAGCCCTTGAACTTGAGGTATGGAGGATGGGGGCTTTGGAACATAGAAGTTTGAGTTCTCAGGGTTCCTTTAGTACTGACACCTGCCCCAGTCAGCCTGCTGTCTCCCAGCTTAGCTGGCCCCATCCCAACGTAGCCTGTCCATGCTGCCTCCTGTGTCCTACACCAGCTCCAAAGCCACTTCCTTCTGGGTGCATCTGTGGCTACCCAGACTGGCTGTCATTCCTGCACCACCATAGCCTCATGCCCATACCTTGCCCAAGCTGCCTCACCTTCGCACTTGATTTTTTTGTTATTTGTGTGCCAGGTCCATATTTTCTTGAGGATTGTGTATCATTTTATGTCCTCCCAAATCATCATTTATTGAACAGATCAGTGCTGAATAAATGTTTGGAAATAAATGTTGGGTCTAGTTGAATTGAATTCCCTTGTGCCTAGGAGCAAACATGCCAAACGCCCATCACTGGGCAGTGGGAAGGTGGAGGCTGTTTGCCTCTGAGTGCGGCAGGGGTGTGTTGGAAAAACGTGGAGCTGACTGTGAGGGGCCCTGGACTATCTAAATGCACTGATGTGTCCTAGGAGTCAGAGGGAGTCCATTTGTGGGGTGGATGTAAGCTGGTCTTTGTATTCTGACATAGAAATGCCCATCAAATCTGTGATCAGAGACCATTCCGTGTGCCCCTGAGTCATACACACAAGTCAGAAATCCAGAAACGTTTTGGAAATGCATAAAGGTACAGAAGTTGTTCCAGGCTCTGGGAAATTTCTTATTTACAGCAAGAGATAAGAGCTGTGGTTTTCCTCCTAATTGTTCTGTGAACTATAATCCAATAATGCGTAACTTGCCAAATTAAAGAATTGGAAACAGGCCTGTGTCAGGTTCTTTCCTGTTTGTCCCAAGAACTTTGGTTGTCCGTAAGCCATTGTCTTTGTCATTCAATTCTGTTGAATACCTTTCAGCATGCACTTGTGGTGAGCCTGCTTTGTACCAGATGTGCGCTGTGCTAGGCATGAGAGATTCAGAGATAAACTGCAGAATGTCCCCAAAGGAGAGAAATCTGACAGGTCCAAACTGGTGTGTCAAGCACATCAGGAGAAATGTGGGTGACGTTTGGACACAGAACTGAGGAGGGGGTGAATCAACACCTCTTGGGGGTAGAAGTGGGAGGCTGAAAGTAGGGAGCTGGCAGAACATCAGGGAAGCCTTCTTAAAGAGGCCTTTGAGTCGTGAAGCACAGAATGAAATAGGATATTCCAGGCAGAGGGGTAGAGATGTGTGCATGTCTGTAATGTTCTGTTCTCAGGGTCTTGGCGGAGGGCCCAGCTCTCCAGGGCCAGACCGCCCTCGTGACTTGACTTTATTCTAGCGGCTGATGGCCAACCAAGCACGAAGTCCTAAATTCTTTGCTCTAACACAATGCTTCTCAAACTTTAATGTGCTTATGAATTAATTGTCTGCCAGTCTGACTAAAAGGCAGTGTGAGATTCCTTAGTTCGAAGGTGGGGGTTGAGATTCTGTGTTTGTAGGTGGTGCCATTTGTGGGTTACATTTTGAATAGTGGGTAGTAAGAAACTCTTCTTTCTCAGCACAGGTCCTTCATGTCAGACACACCATAACAGCACCCCCTTCCCCAACACACACAGGCACTGATTTTCCCCTTCTTTTTCCTCTTCCCAAGTATATAGATGCCAAATTCCTCTTTCTTAGATGTTGTTTTTGTTTGGTTACCCACCTTACCTGGAACTTCTTTTCTTCTTTTTTTTTCCTTTTTTAAAGACAAGGTCTTGCTCTGTCACCTAGGCTGGAGTTCTGGGCTAAAGTGATCCTCCCACCTCAGCCTCCCAAGTAGCGGAGACCACAGGCATGTGCCACCATGCCTGGCTGATTTTTTATAGACAAGGTCCTCCCATGTTGTCCAAGCTTGTTTCAAACTCCTGGGCTCAAGCAACCCTCTTGCCTCAGCCTCCCAAAATGCTGGGATTACAGGCATGAGCCACTGTTCTCAACCAAGGTTCTCTCTCATTCCTTTAAAAAAAAAAATTTTAGATTCATGGGGTACATATGCATATTTGTTACATGGGTATATTGTGTAGTGATGGAGACTGGGCTTCTAGTGTACCCGTTTTCCAAATAGTGACCCTTATACCTGATAGGTAATTTTCACCCCACCCTGCCCCCCACCCTCCCCTCTTCAGCAGTCCCCAGTGTCTGTTATTTCCATCTTTATGTCCATGTGTACTATTGATTAGCTCCCACTTGTAAATGAGAACATGTGATATTTGATTTTCTGTTTCTGGGTTAGTTCACTTAGGCTGATGGTCTCCATCTCCATCCATGTTGCTGCAAAGGACATGATTTCATTCTTTTTTATGGCTGCCTCTTTTATTTCTTAAATCTGAATTTCCACGTGGCTTCAGTGCTAGTCTGGCCTACCCTTTCCTTCCCAAAGTCACCACCAACTCACTCCCACCCCCACCTCATGCAGTGCACCCCTCACAGCCCCCACCCTTGGCAGTGACATTCGGATTTCCAGGGCCTTTCCTGATCCTTTGGAGATATCCTCTCCTGGCCAAGTCCTGCAGGGGAGACTTGAGTTGGAGGTTCGATGGGCTGGGGTCAGGTGGGCCACACAATTACCCACTCCCAGGCCTATCCCCGGTGATCTAAGCACACAGAAGCAGGCTGGTACTTAGGGAGGAAGGCACCAGGGTATGCCAGAGCTTAGGATGGCGTGAGGACCAAGTGGAAAGATAGATATTGTAAGTGGTTGTTGGGAGAAGGAAGGCTGGAGGTGGGGGTACCTTGTGGGCTTCTTCCAGGAGCTCCCACCCACAGGCACAAGTCTTCCTAGCTGGAGACAGCCTCAGGCACCCAGGCAGAAGTCAGGAACAAGGCTGAATTCTGACAGAACCCGCCTGGAGCTCCATTTCAGTTGCAGGGACCCTTACCTTAATGGAGCTATCTTTTGCCCAGCCTCCTCTGCAGATGCCATAGGACCTCCTCTTTCCTTTTCTTTTTCTTTTTCTTTTTTTTTTTGAGGCTGACTCTTGCTCTGTCACCAGACTGAAGTGCAGTGGCACGATCTCAGCTCACTGCAACCTCTGCCTCCCGGTTTCAGGCGATTCTCCTGCCTCAGCCTCCCGAATAGCTGGGATTACAGGCGTGCACCACCATGCTCAGCTAATTTTTGTATTTTTAGTAGAGACAGGGTTTTCACTATGTTGGCCAGGATGGTCTTGATCTCCTGACCTCGTGATCCACCCGCCTCGGCCTCCCAAAGTTCTGGGTTTACAGGCATGAGCCACCGTGCCCTGCCAGGACCTCCTCTTTCTGATATAACACCTGCATTTGTTTGGCAGACATCTGTGTAGTTCTGTTCACAGGAGAAAAAAGTCAGATTACTAAACACCAGTGTTTAACAGTGGCCATCAGTAGGTGGTAGCTTCAGAGAGTATTTGCTTTCTTATCAACTATGGTTTCATGTATTTTCTTCATTTACTGTAAGCCTATTTTGTTTTTATAATGAGGGAGAAATAAAGCTCTTCTCAATTGGGATAAATTACTACCTACCTATAATGAATGAGGCCCTGCTGGGCACGGGCTGGGGGCTTGATGGGTAGGGTATGGTCCCTGTTTCTGGAGGGTCCTCAAACTAAAGAGGAAAGAAGATAGGGGAACAAAACAGTGTGGTTGGTGTTCTAAGTATCCTCTGATCACAGAAGAGAAAGCTGCCCCTACCCAGGCACGTGATCCTGAGCCACCTGGATTGTGAGGGAGAATTAGGCATTGATGAGGAGGGGAATGAGGAAGTAGTCTGCCTACAGGGGACATAGTTCGGCACAGCTCCACAGGAGCTGGGGGCTGCAGCGTTGGGCATGAGAAGAGAGAGCAGCAAGAGAAGCATTTGAGACGGCTGTCCTTTCTCTGTCATCACTGCTGATGCCCTGGTGAGCTCCATGGTGCAGGAACCTCCATGTGTGTGCTGCATCCCCAAGTTCTGATGGCAGCAGGTGCTTAGCAGCCCTTGTCCAGTCTCGCCTCTGACACTGCTGCTCCCCTCCTCTGTCCTGACCTCCTGGTTGGCTGTCCTGCCAGAGCCTTGCCTGGAAGATGAAATTCCAGCTACCCTGTGGGAGCAGTAACGCCTTCTTCCTTCTTCTCAATCTCCAGAAATGTCTTTCCTCCAGGACCCAAGTTTCTTCACCATGGGGATGTGGTCCATTGGTGCAGGAGCCCTGGGGGCTGCTGCCTTGGCGTTGCTGCTTGCCAACACAGACGTGTTTCTGTCCAAGCCCCAGAAAGCAGCACTGGAGTACCTGGAGGATATAGACCTGAAAACACTGGAGAAGGGTAAGTGGTGACCCTTCAGGTCTCAGTACTTTTCCAAGGAGCTGAGACACAGGCTTACTTACTGTTTTCTTTCTAAACTCTCTCCTTTTTTTAATTGAAAAGATAATGTAACAACATTAGGAAAAATTTAATAACAATTTTTAAACTAGCAGTAATTGTATTACCCTAACACAGTAATTTATGTTTTGGCGTATTCCTTTCCATGTGTACATATTACATAGTTGTGCTTGGCTTGAGTGCTGTTTTATATTTTAGCTTTTCTTATCAAAAGCATTTTTCATTCTCTGTTGTTGTCTCTGTAACTATAATGATAAATTGCTCCATAATATTTAGTAATAATTACAATCTTTTACTAAACCAGTGCTTCCAGAGTGTATTCTGAGGAATTCCAGGCTTGTGGGATCGTCAAACTAAAAGGAGTTCCTGAGTGAACAAGTATGAGAGACACCTTTTATCCATCCAAGTCCATGCTCCTGATGCTCAGCACAGACATATGCTTTTTAGAATGAGATGTCTGGATTGCTGCTGATTCAGGCATGGCCAGCCCCTCCCTGTGAAGAAGCTGCGGTGTCTGAGGAATCACTTCAAGGTCGCCCGTTAGAGCAAACCTGCCTGTCTCCCTCTTCTGGGGGGACCACTAAGAGTCCATTGTGGACAGCTTAGAGCCACACACTCAAATGTGTTAGCTCTGCCTCCTTGCTGTGTGCTCTCAGTGTTAGAGCTGCAGCATGGTGGGATTTCAGTCATGCCAGTGGTGTGGCAAGAGAGTTGGAGTGGTGAAGGTCTCATTGATGGCATGGTTACCGTGTTAGCCCCCCAGGTGGAAGTCATCGTCATCTGTTTAGTAAGTAAGGAAGCTTGCCAAAGGAAGGCAGGAGATTGTACAGGTTTATAGTAGGTCACCTTAGTAAGGTACTAAGAGAGAGAGAGACCTGTTAAGCTTTGTTCAATCCAGGGTTTCCCAATCTTACTTATTTGATTACAGACTCTTCTCCTCACCCTCTCACCCACCTGACCCCACTTTTTTTTTCCCCCACATAACATCCACAGGAGTATGGATCCCTCTGGGAAATACTAAAATAATAAGGGCTCATATTTATTGAGCCCTCACCAACTCTGTATTACCAGACATTGTGGTGAGCACTTTTATATTCATCTTTCAATATGCCCTGTAGCCCAAAGTGGAACTACTAGATATTTGCATTTTACAAATGAGGAAGCTGAGGTTCAAAGAGCAAAAATAACTTGCCTAGGGTTACACAACTAGATTCAGACTTAGTTGGACCTTAGAGCTGGGCTTGAACTACAGTACTCTAATACCCCAAAGCATTTTATTCCTAGGCATCTTCTATCCTCCTCTGTTAATAATATTGCAGTTACCATATTTAGGTTAAAAATTTGAGACTCTTTCAGTTTGGACCATGTTTCTGTTCTAAAGGATTATTATACAATATCTGATGACATCGGCAATAGACAAAATGGCCGTTTTTCCAGAAACGTCCCACTTCTGAATGTTCAGGTTGGAAAAAAGATTTTCATGGTGGGAGGGACCTACTGGGTGTATAATAGGATTCTTAAGCTTGGTTAACTTTCCTCAGGAAGGTGAGTATTCGGTCTGTGTTTCCTGTGTGTTTTTCCCCACATGTGAAATGCCTGTCCAGGTCCTCTGCTAGGCCCGGGTCTCTGACCTCAGCTGGACTTAGTGTGGTTCATGAGCTGCTTAGTGATCGGGGCTGGGCCAGGAGGAGATACCGAATTTCCTTTTTTTCTCCCTTAGAACCAAGGACTTTGAAAGCAAAGGAGCTATGGGAAAAAAATGGAGCTGTGATTATGGCCGTGCGGAGGCCAGGCTGTTTCCTGTGTCGAGAGGTGAGTGCAGATGAGATCTATTCAGAGAACGATCCTGGCAAGTAGGGGCCATTGTTTTCTGGCCAGAACCAAGGGCCCGTAAGCCACCTTTAGCCTTTTACCCACATGGTCTGTTCTGTTATTTGCTCTAGGTATTTCTTATGATTTGTGCTCTATTTCTTTTTTTTTTTTTTTTTTTTTTTTTTTTTTTTTTTTTTTTAACAACTCACCCTCTCCTACTGGGGTTAGCAACACATCTGACTTTCCCTTAGTATTCCCAAGCCTTTCACCCTGTGCTATACCTTCTGAGTCCTGGACCATCTTCCAGTTTAATCAGGGGCAGTGACCAGGTCCAATTCCGTGCTTCTGATGCTCAGCACAGACATATGAGGTGCCTGGATTCCTCCTATTCAGGTGTGATCAGTCCCTCCCTGTGATGAAGCTGCAGTGTCAGAGGAAACACTTCAAGGCCACCTATTAGAGCAGATTTGCCTGTCTCTGTCTCCTTGGGGAGCTCCTAGAGTCCATCGTGGACAACTGAGAGCCGCATACTCACATGTTAGCTCTGCCTCCTTGCTGTGCGCTCTCGGCATTGAATCTGTAGCTCAGTGGGATTTTAGTCATGCCAGTAGTGCATATGGCATGAGAGTTTGTTGAAAGTTGGAGCTCACTGACTGGGTGGTCTCCAGGTTGGCCCCTTGAAGGGAAAACATCATCTATTTATGTGTAATGGAGCTTATCAATGGAAGGAAGGAACTGTGATTGTTGAAACACAAAATGCTAGTGTCAGAAGGAACACTGCAAATACTTGGATCTAGCCTTGTCCCTTTGTAGGTGGGCAAACTGAGGACCAGAGTGGTTAGTGGCCTGTTTGTGATCACACAGCCTGTCAGTGGCAGAAGACCCAGATTCTGAAATTACTGCCCTGCCTGGGAGAAAACTGGGAATGACGGTGTTCCTGCTCTTGATACAACTTTGCATCTCAAGCAGTGGCTGTGGCCCTGTCCAAATTGTCATCATCATTCTTCTGGTTCCCTGAGGCACCACCTTTCAGCCTTGCCGATCTCTCCATGCTTGTGTGATTGGGCTGGTGAAGAATCTACTTGCATTGCTGGATACATGTGATGCCTGCAGTACCCTACCCCCAGGGCACTGTGTGCCTGCTATCTCAGTGGGTCCTCACCATAGCCCTTGGAAATATAGCTTGTTGTTTTACTCTCATTTTATTATTCTCATTACAGAGGAGGAAACAGTTACAGAGGTTGTAACAAAGCCACCCTAATTGGGGAGATGTATTAATTTCCTATTGCTGTAACAAATTACCTCAAACTCAGTGGCTTTAACCAGCACAGATTTATCTTGTAGTTCTAGAGGTCAGAATTTCAAAGCGGAAACTGATTGCATTCCTTCTGAAGGCTATAGGGGAGAATCCATCTCTTTTGCCTTTTCCAGCTGCTAGAGGTCACCTATGTATATTGGCTTATGGCCCCTTCCTCTATTTTTAAGTCAGCAATGGCTGACAAGTTAGCAACAGCATGGAAGCCTGTTTTGACTTGATTTTTTGGGGCCATTAAAATCCAGAAGGTTCCAAGAGCAACAGCTCTCCCTAATTATAATGTTTTCCTCTGTACTGATCTGTGCCGACATAGAACATTTAGTGGAAACTTATGTTTCCAAAAAGATGGGTGGATGGCAGTCTGAGTTATTTTGAATGGCCTAAATAGCAGGTATGTGACTCAGTTTCCACGTCATGCCTTTGTATAGTGCCACACCGGGAGTAAAGAGCCAGGAAAAGTGAGTAAGACCTTTCATCTCAGCCAGGTGCAGTGGCTCACGCCTATAATCCCAGCACTTTGGAAGGATGAAGTGGGAAGATCAACTTGAGCCAAGGAATTTGAGACCACCCTAGGCAATATAGCGAGACCCTGTTTCTCTTAAAAAAAAAAAAAAAAAAATTAGCCAGGCATGGTGGTGTGCACTTGTAGTCCCAGCTTCTCAGGAGGCCGAGGCAGGAGGATTGCTTGAGCCCAGGAGTTCAGGGCTACAGTGAGCTATGATTGTGCCACTGTAGCTAGGCAATAGGGCAAGACTTAAAAAAAAAAAAAAAAAAAAAAAGGCCAGGTGCGGTGGCTCACACTTGTACTCCCAGCACTTTGGGAGGCCAAGGCAGGTGGATCACTTGAGGTCAGGAGTTCAAGACCAGCCTGGCCAACATGACAAAACCCCATTTCTGCTAAAAAATACAGAAAATTAGCCAGGTATGGTGGTGCGCCCCATAATCCCAGTTACTTAGGAGGCTGAGGCGTGAGAATCACTTGAATCCAGGATGTGGAGGTTGCATTGAGCTGAGATTGTGCCACTGCATTCCAGCATGGGCGAATAGCATGGGCGACAGAGCAAGACTCCATCTCAAAAAAGACCTTTCATATCACAAAAAGGTGGTTTTTGATTATATCAAACATTGTAGTCCTCTGCTCTAGGGCAAGATTTGCCAGTCACTAAAACTCTTGATAAATATAATCAGTTCTGCCTCATTAGTTGTCTTTTTTCTTACTCTAGAAAACAAATGAAAAATTAAATGTAGTTGCAACCATACAACAGTGTATTTGTATTGGAGATGAGTAGACTGCATTTAAAAGGATTTGCTGCTCGTTCTTTTAATTCTGACACCAAATGTGAAAAAAAATTGAGTTCTTAATGTTGAAGCTTTACCATGACTCATGCAGCTTACCTCATTCATCTAGCTCACAGTTCCTGAGAGTCAAGGGTGTCTACATCTCTCAGCTCAGCTGCATTCTCCCCATTGTCCCCCTTCAAATCTTTCCACCTGGTATTTAGCACCTGTTTTATACCCAGCCATGTTCTAGGCACTGAGGGTTCCAAGAAATGGAAGACATAGTTTCTAACATTAGAAACATTTGGGAATTTAAGAGACAACATTCAACTTAGTGGTAACATGCAGACTTAGTACAGAAAATGTCACCAAACAGGGAAGATAGGATATGCACAGAGAAGCAGGGCTTTACTTCAGGGTGGACTAGCCAGGGAGATCTTTTTAGAACAGGGATACCTTTCCAGAGGGTAGGTTTGAGCTGAAGAGAGAAGGAAGGTTATGGCCAGAGGAGCGTGTGTCTGACTGGGCCCTTGTGTTCGTTTGGTCTAGTGCAGGGAAGGGGCTGGGATATGAGGCAGGAGAGAAGCATTGTGAGCAGGAGGAGAGGTTGTGTTTGGGTATGGCTGCGCCCAGGCTGTGGTTAGGACAGCCATAACAGGAGCCTTGCCTCTGCTTCCCACTGGAGAAGACAAGGAGCCTGGGCTGCGGAGGAAATCTGACACCCTATGTGGAGGCCCACAGCCAGCTGGGACAGATGTCCCTGAACCGTTGTGTCTTCCACAGGAAGCTGCGGATCTGTCCTCCCTGAAAAGCATGTTGGACCAGCTGGGCGTCCCCCTCTATGCAGTGGTAAAGGAGCACATCAGGACCGAAGTGAAGGATTTCCAGCCTTATTTCAAAGGAGAAATCTTCCTGGATGAAAAGGTGTGTGTGCTGGCAGGCTTTTAGACACAGAGTGCTGGGGATTGTGCTCAGCTGTGTGATAGTCGGGTGGCCCAGGCGTGTCTGACCTGGAGCTGGAGGCTGGCCTTCCCTTCAGCTGTCCTGAACGTGCAAGGCCTTTTTTCAGCCCCGTGAGCAGAGCATGATCAGACATTTTAAAGCTGTCCTCTCAGTTACAGACAATTCCTGACCATCTGATGGTTTGACTTATGATATTTCAGCTTTGTGATGGTGCAGAAGTGATAAGCTTTTATCACTTCTGGTTATCACTATGGTT
Source organism: Rhinopithecus bieti (assembly GCF_001698545.2). Classification (NCBI taxonomy): domain Eukaryota; kingdom Metazoa; phylum Chordata; class Mammalia; order Primates; family Cercopithecidae; genus Rhinopithecus; species Rhinopithecus bieti. Next base: position 309,162 of record NW_016817848.1, on the reverse strand, counting down.
TTTTATCACTATGGTTTTTTATCACTATTTTATCACTATGGTTCTTCAAGAACCCATACAGCCATTCTGTTTTTCACATTCAATATTCAATAAACTACATAAGTTATTCAACACTTCATTATAAAATAGGCTTGTGTTACATGATTTTATTCAACTGTAGATTAATGAAAGTGTTCTGAGCATGTTTAAGGTAGTGTAGGCTAAGCTATGAGGTTAGGTGTATTAAATGCATTTCAATATAAGATATTTCAACTTATGTTGGGTTTACAGGGACATAATCCCATTGTAAGTTGAGGAGCATCTGTATTACTTAAGCCTTTCCTGCCGTGTGAACTGGGAGAGTAGGAAATAGCTGAAACTCCAACAGGTCCTCCACTGTTGGGGGCCTAGTGCAAAGCCCCACACCCTGTCCCTTAATTCATTTATTTCTTTCTCTTCTGCTCCCACCTCTGCAGATGGTAGCACTGTTACCATCCTGTCAGGTGGAAGGCCAGTGAGAAGGTAGAGTCAGAATTGAAAGCTATGGGTGTCACCCTAGGTCAGGCCTACCTTGAGGTCAGAAACTGGACCCAGCAGAGTTCTGTTTCCTTGGCAGTTGAGAATGGACCTGGATTGGCTGGGCATTGTGGCTCATGCCTGTAATCTCAGCACTTTGGGAGGCCGAAGTGGGCAGATCACTTGTGGTCAGGAGTTCAAGACCAGCCTGGCCAACGTGTGAAACCCTGTCTCTACTAAAAATTCAAAAATTAGCTGGGCGTGGTGGCAGGCACTTGTAATCCTAGCTACTTGGGAGGCTGAGGCAAGAGAATCGTTTGAACCTAGGTGGTGGAGATTGCAGTCAGCTGAGATTGCGCCATTGTACTCTAGCCTGGGTGACAGAGCAAGACTCCATCTCAAAAAAAAAAAAAA
>NW_016817848.1:293574-304275 GCF_001698545.2 Rhinopithecus bieti | reverse complement strand
AAAAAAAAAAAAAAAAAAGAAAAAAGAGTGGACCTGGATGTGGGCAGTGTGTGTGTGTGGGGTGGGAGAGAAGACTGGAACCAGCAGCCTTTTGAGTCTTTGCCTGAGAACCAGTGCTCCGTCGGTGGCCTTTCCTGCTTGAGGAAGGCAGGCATGTAGAGTACTCATATGGGATCTTTCTCACTCCGTAGAAAAAGTTTTATGGTCCACAAAGGCGGAAGATGATGTTTATGGGATTTATCCGTCTGGGAGTGTGGTACAACTTCTTCCGAGCCTGGAACGGAGGCTTCTCTGGAAACCTGGAAGGAGAAGGCTTCATCCTTGGGGGAGTTTTCGTGGTGGGATCAGGAAAGCAGGTGAGTTCTTGGTGTTTACTTGTGGTCTGTAGGTGTCTGTGTCTGTGAGCATGAGACCCCAACCAGAGGCAGGAGTAGGGTTTGACTTTCCCCATTTTGGGTCTCCTAGCCTTCCTTCTAGCAAGCCAGGGAACATGAAGAAGGGAAGGGAAGGGAAGGCAGTTGTTGTTTATCACACATCTTTCTCTGCTAGTACCTCATACTTGAATCTACTCACTCATCAAAGTGACACCATGAGACAGTTTGATCGTTTTTCAGACAAGGAACTTAGAACTGAGAAGGGATGAGCAGCTGCACAAGGAGCACAGCTCATCAGTGGCACTGCTGGGGCCTGAACCCGGGTTTGCTGACTTTAAGTTTTGTTTTCTGTGCTTGAACAAAAGCATAGTTTTATTCTGTTTTTACATTTATTCCCTTGCAGTGTTCCAGGCCACCATGGATGGATGATAGAAAAGAAATAAGAGGAGAAAATAAGGAATAGAACCAGGCCTAATTAGGGGAAGTGGCAAGGAGGTGGCGGGGAGATGATGCTTTTTCCTGTGGGGATCTTGGTGTCAGGGCTGGCCTAGGAAAGGTATCTGACTCCTTTGCAAACAGGCTGTTATTACAGGTCCTGGCTCTGAGGCTCCACAAGAAGCATGGAGCCCTAGGGGAAGGTGTGGAAAGGAGGAATGGGGTCTCTGTAGGCCCAAGAGTCAAGTGGGCAGTTGTTTGTGTCAGAGTCCAGGCAGCCTTGAGCCATGGTGGCTCCCCCGCCCTGGAGGGCAGTGTCAGCAGAGGCCAAGAGGATGTGTAGCAGGAATGGGGCAAAGTGGATGAGGGGGCTGGGCGTGGTGGCTCACACCTGTAACCCCAGCACTTTGGGAGGAGGCCAAGGCAGGCGGATCACTTGAGGCCAGGAGTTCCAGACCAGACCAGACTGGCCAACATGGCAAAATCCCATCTCTACTAAAGAAAAACTTAAAAAATTAGCCGGGTGTAGTGGTGCATGCGCCCATAGTCCCAGCTACTTGGGAGGCTAAGGCAGCAGAATCGCTTGAACCCAGGAGGTGGAGGCTACAGTAAGCTGAGATTGTACCACTGAACTCCAGCTTAGGTGACGGAGCAAGACTCCCTCTCAAAAAAGCAAGTGGATGAGGGAAGGGTATGGGAGAAGGACGTGGAAACTGGTGGCCTGACTTCTAGGCCTGTCTCTGTCAATTTTGAATATGACATTAACGTGTAGAAAGTGTTTTCTTTCTGTAGAAAGATGGGGTTTATCTGCATTGTTGGATCTCACTCTTAATGTTGATAATTACATACTCTTCCCAATTTGGGAGGAATAAAAGGGAATAGAAATCCTTCAAGTTTAAGCTTTCTTTCTTTTTTTTTTTTTTTTGAGACGGAATCTCACTGTGTTGCCCAGGCTGGAGTGCAGTGGTGCGATCTCGGCTCACTGCAAGCTCCACCTCCTGGGTTCATGCCATTCTCCTGCCTCAGCCTTCCGAGTAGCTGGGACTATAGGCACCCACCACCACGCCTGGCTAATTTGTTTGTATTTTCAGTAGAGACAGGGTTTCACCATGTTAGCCAGGATGGTCTCCATCTTCTGACCTCGTGATCCACCTGCCTCGGCCTCCCAAAGTGCTGAGATTACAGGCGTGAGCTACCACGCCCGGCCTAAGCTTGATTTCTTACATCTTCCTTTTACAGCTTGGTAACTGATTCGCTTGACTGTATTAGAATTAAACATAAAATGGTGTCTGATTTATCATAAACCTATTTGCTAATTTTCTGGTAAATCTGTCAAAATGTCTTAGTAATAATGGTTACCAATAAGTGCCTGTCTTGTTCTACGTGCTTAAGTACATGATCTCATGTCTTCCTCACAACCAATCTAGGATGTTAGGCATTTTTATTCCCATCTACATATACAGCAGTGGGCCTAGAGATTTAAAATAACTCAGCCAAAGACATAGCTAAGTGGTACAATGGAAATGAAACTTAAGAACTCAAATCTGTCAAACTCCGGAGACCCTGCCCTGTCCTGCCCAGCCCCTAGCCTCTCCTGTCCTGCCTGTCCCCTAGCCTCTCCTTGGAGGTGTTTCCTAGCAACCACTTCCTGATATCCTTATGCTTGGGCAGGCCACTTCCCTAGTGGATTGCCCATCCTCTTCCCACTTGGACACTGTGGGGTTCCTTCCCCTACCTGCCTCTGCCTTCTCATGGCCTCTAGGGCAGGGCTTGGCATGCCTGCCAGCCTTTTCTTGCCTGGTGATGACTCATCTGGTGCTCATGGGCCCTACTGGCACGTTTCTGATGTTGCTAGGTGTGTTTGACTTTGTTGGTATTCCCTGGAGCCCCCGGCCTTCATTCTCCCAGGTGGAAGGTTAACTGGCTAGCTGAACTTCAGGACTTACCTCAGTTCTTGTTGGGTGCAGAGTTATTGTAGTCTAAAATTGGGGTGGTGGGGATTTCCTTTTTTTTTATTTTTTATTTTTTATTTTTTGAGACAGAGTTTCTCTCGTTGCCCAGGCTGGAGTGCAATGGCACGATCTCGGCTCACTGCAACCTCCACCCCCAGGTTCAAGCGATTCTCCTGCCTCAGCCTCACAAGTAGCTGGGATTACAGGCACCTGCCACCTTACCCAGCTAATTTTTGTATTTTTAGTAGAGACAGGGTTTCACCATGTTGGCCAGACTGGTCTCAAGCTCCTGACCTCATGTGATCTACCCGCCTCGGCCTCCCAAAGTGCTGGGATTACAGGCGTGAGCCGCCGCACCTGGCCTGAATTTTCTTTTTAATAACAATCTTGAAAGCATTCTTAAAGAAGAAGTAGCTGGGCAACATAGCAAAATCCCATCTCTATAAAGAATAAAAAAGTTTAGCCGGCGTGGTGGCATGCACCTGTAGTCTTGGCTATTTGGGTAGCTGAAGCAGGAGGATTTCTTGAGCACAGGAGTTCAAGGCTGCAATAAGCTATGGTCGCACCACTGAACTACAGCCTCGGAAACAGAGCAAGACCCTATCTCTAAATAAATAAAAAGTGTATTTGCGCTACAGAAAATTTAAAAACAGCAGAATATTAGAAGGTGTGGAAAACCATCCTATGAGCTCAACCACCATGGATAATCCATTGGAACAAAGCTGAGTGAACTTTCCTTTTGTTTTGCTTTGCTTTAGAAAATTATACCTTACTAAACTAGATGTTCTTTTTTCATTTAACAGTATATTGTGAACATTTTCCTATGTCATTATTATATTCTTAGTTTTTTGTTGGTGTTTTTTTTTTGTTTTTTTTTTTAGATGGAGTCTCGCTCTGTCACCCAGGCTGGAGTGCAATGGCATGATCTTGGCTCACTGCACTCCAGCTTCCCAGGTTCAAGGGATTATCCTGCCTCAGCCTCCTGAATAGCTGGGACTAAAGACTTGAGCCACCATACCCGGCTAATTTTTGTATTTTTAGTAGAGACTGAGTTTCACCATGTTGGCCAGGCTGGTCTCGAACTCCTGACCTCAAGTGATCCGCCCACCTCAGCCTCCCAAAGTGCTGAGATTACAGGTGTGAGCCACTGCACCCAGCCTGTTAGTGTTTTTAATGTCTGTATTATGGTTTATTGAGCAAGTAAATATAATTTTCTGATCTTCTTCCCCATAATCACCACAGTGTGCTGGGACTTTTTTTTTTAAAGTCTCTGTAAATAATGACACAGTGTATTTACAGATTTTCTTTTTAAGATGAGCTTCCAGATGTAATGAATCAAAGAACTCTAACAAGGATTCCTTGATGCTGATCTCAAACATGTTATTTTGTCTTTTTTTTTTTTTCACCACCTCTGACTTTAGATAACTTTGGGGTATCCTGCGTATGGGGTATCACTGTATGAGAAGAAAATGACTTCCAGTTTCTTAGGAGACTAAAGGAAAAAGAGGGTCTCTCTTTTAGATGGTCGTTCAGTGCCTTCCGAAGTCTAACCTCTGAGCTCCACTTCCACACCTTTGGGCCTTTCTGTGTTAGCTTCATTTTTTTTCTCTTCACCTAGTATGTTCTTTTACCTGCTTCTCTACCTGTAAACATCCTGGTTACCCTCCATGCTTTATCATCTGTGAGGCCTTCCCTGCTTGTCCTTGTCGTGCTTTATCGCTTCTGACTTCCTGCTTCTTGAGAGCTGCTGGTACAGGCCAGATAGATGTGGCCTTCCCCGGTCTATCTTCCCTCAAAGACTGAACTCCTTGAGGGCAGGAGCCAGGCCATATTTGGATCTGTGTCCTTTGCTGTTTAAGCAAAAGGCTTGACAGACAGCTGGTCCTCAATGCCTGTCTCATGAACGAGCGATTTAGGATGAGGACTGACATTACCTCTTGTTTCCTTTTAGGGCATTCTTCTCGAGCACCGAGAAAAAGAATTTGGAGACAAAGTAAACCTACTTTCTGTTCTGGAAGCTGCTAAGATGATCAAACCACAGACTTTGGCCTCAGAGAAAAAATGATTGTGTGAAACTGCCCAGCTCAGGGATAACCAGGGGCATTCACCTGTGTTCATGGGATGTGTTGTTTCCACTTGTGTCCCTAAGGAGTGAGAAACCCATTTATACTCTACTCTCAGTATGGATTATTAATCTATTTTAATATTCTGTTTAGGCCCAGTAAGGCAAAATAGCACCAAAACAAGACTGACAAAAATCTGAAAAACTAATGAGGATTATTAAGCTAAAACCTGGAAAATACGAGGCTTAAAATTGACTGCCGGGCTGGGTGCAGTGGCTCACACCTGTAATCCCAGCACTTTGGGAGGCCAAGGTGAGCAGGTCACTTGAGTTTGGGAGTTCAAGACCAGCCTGGGCAACATGGTGAAACCCCATCGCTACTAAAAATACAAAAATCAGCTGGGTGTGGTGGCTGGCACCTGTAGTCCCAGCTACTCGGGAGGCTGAGGCAGGAGAATCACTTGAACTTGGGAGGTAGAGGTTGCAGTGAACCAAGATCACGCCACTGCACTCCAGCCTGGGTGACTGAGACTCCATCTCAAAAAAAAAAAAAAAAAAAATTGGTTGCTGTGCCTCATTACAAATGCATATGGTGTTTGAGTGCTGTTGTTTGAAATTATTTTTCTTTTTGGGTCTTCAAAAATCCAAGAAAAGTTGATGATTGACTTGAAGATTACAGAATTTAAGGTTTTTTGGCATGTATGTTTTCTATTAATAACTGGTTATACAATGTCGAAGTAATACTTTCATAATAGAATTGACATGCTCTGGGATAGTTTAACAAAGGTAAATTATAAAGTGAAATCTCTCGTTTCATTATCTTCCATTCTAACCTCAGAGATCTGTTTCTCTAGAAGAAGTGACCATCTCTGCCTTTAATAAAATTATGCATCAGAAATCACCTGTATGTACAATATTTTCTGATAAAACTAATAATTATATTTACCATATAATTGGCTGAAAGTAAAAAAAAGTCAGCATTCTCCATGGCTAAGGGGTAAAGTGCCTGGGGGGATTCCTCTGGTTCTAGCTATCTAAGTGGTTTGAAAATGACCAGGAAAAATTCATCCCATCATTCATGTTAGTAATTTTGCTGTCTTTCCTAGAGGAATGACTTTGGAAGTGTTTAAAATTGGCAGCTGTTTTTCTGTTGGTCTTTTAGCCTAATTTGGCAAATCAGAAGAAAGGACATAGAGATGATGAAATATAACTTAATTTCTTAATCTTTTTTGTTTGAATTTTCTCATGTAAGTTTGAGTGACATCATCAAGAGCCACCATGGAGCTTGGCCGCAGGGAGTCTATTCAAGGCATGAAACTGGCCCAGGAGTAGAAAGGTGGGGGTGGAAATAGGAATTAGTGTTTACCCAGGGGAGTGGCCCAGCCAGGAGGAGAGGGCTATCAGTGTTTACCCAGGAAAGCAAGAATGGATACTGACGTTGGACGTAAAGCTGGGAAAGTAGGAGAGCATCGGGATTGAGTATGCAGAGTGAGTTAGGGGTGAGTGGTTTCAGGACTAAGACCCACTAAGACCATGCCTGCATCTGACTTCATGTATCAATGGCTGCACGGAGTATGCACAGGCCCAAAAAGGTCTGGGCTTTTGCAGCATTTGAGGCCACAGCCTTTGGTACTTGCACAGCGTTGGTACCTGTCATCCTGGTACTCCAGCTACTGATAGGTAACTCAATACCTAAACTTACAACTTTAATACCTAAGACACTTGATGCTGAAACAGTTCTCTTGCAACTAAAGAAGAACCTGAGGTCAGGTGTGGTGACTCACGCCTGCAATCCCAACACTTTGGGAGGTCGAGGTAGGCGGATCACTTGAGGTCAGGAGTTCGAGACCAGCCTGGCCAACGTGGTGAAACCCCATCTCTACTAAAAATACAAAATACTAGACAGACAGTGTGGTACCTGCCTGTAATCCCAGCTACTTGGGAGGCTGAGGCAGGAGAATCACTTGAACCTAGGAGGCAGAGGTTGCAGTGAGCCGAGATCATGCCACTGCACTCCAGCTTGGGCAACAGGAGCGAAACTCCATATCAAAAAAAAAAAAAAAAAAAAAAAAGCCTGAGAGGACATTGCACCAATGGAGATGCATCAAGAGAAACATTTTTGGGTTTTTTGAGCTCTCACTAGCTTTTTTCCCCTGGGTCTTCACATGCAGTGTGGTCTTCTCTTTCTGGTTAGCATGTCATTTTGGAACGAGCACTGGATTGAGTCATGAGGCATATTCAATTTCTAGTTTACCAGTGTGATACTAAGCAAAGATCTATCTCATTGGCAAAATGGGTGTGATTCCTTCCCGTTCAGGGCTGTTTATAAGTCACTGAGGGAATGGTAAGTATTATGACGCTGCTTCTCAGACTGTAATGTACATACACATCATGTAAGGACCTTATTAAAATGGAGACTTAAAGAAAAAGCTGGACACTAGCTAAAGGCAATAATGACAGATTTTACTCAATAACTACTGCAGAAGGAGAGAGTCCTTGGTGTAGAACTGGGCTTAGCTCCAATCTGTGCAGAGGTGATGGAATTTTAAAGAGGGGAGGGAGGAGGTTCAAATAGAACTAGGGAAGTGGAAAATTACAAAAAGCTGTTAAGGAGATTGGTCAATGTGATTAGGCTATCTATGTCTACTAACTCTCAAGTTTATCTATTGAAGTTAGGATTCTAGCCTCCTCCTGAGACCAGGAGTCGGCCTTATAATTCCTGATAATTATATGACAAAGGGATGGTTCCCAGAAAAAGTGAGAAACACATTCCTGTGCAGCAGAAGATACATATATCCCTCAAAGGGACAGAAAGGATTTACAATTGTAAATTTTATCAAGTAAGTCCTCTAAGAAGGGAGGGGGCTGGGTGCCATGGCTCATGCCTATAATCCCAACACTTTGGGTGGCCAAGGTGGGTGGATCGTCTGAGGTTAGGGATTCAGGAGCAGCCTGGCCAACATGGTGAAACCCCATCTCTGCTGAAAATACAAAAGTTAGCTGGGTGTGGTAGCGCGCGCCTGTAATCCCAGCTACTCAGGAGGCTGAGGCAGGACAATCTCTTGAACCTGGGAGGCGGAGGGTGCAGTGAGCCGAGATCGCGCCACTGCACTTCAGCCTGGGTGACAGAGCGTGACTCCATCTCAAAAAAACAAGAGGGAGATTAGAAACCTATGATCAGGCAATGGCTGAAACAAATGGTAAATTCTTTTGGCAGCCTTGGGCTTCCCCAGGCAGGGACCCCAAGGGGCCTGGGTTATCCCTGAGACACGGCCTTGAGCTGCTAGAAACTATGCTAGTGATTGTTCAAGTCTCTCAGTGGCCGGGGTGGGCAAAATGGTTTGTGCTGAAAATCAATGATTTGCAGCTCTCAAGATTCCAGTAGGCAGTCTGGGTGGGCCTGAGTTTCTGCTTTTTTTTTTCTTTAGGTACAGGATCTTGCTCTGTCACTCGGGCTGTAGTGTAGTTAGTGGCCCAATCATGGCTTACTGCACCTGCAAACTCCTGGGTGCAAGCTGTTCTGGCTTAGCCTCCCAAGTTACTGGGCTTACAGGTGGACGCCACCACACCCAACAGATTTTATTTTTGTAGGGATGGGGGTCTCCATATGTTGCCTAGGCTGGTCTCAAACTCCTGGCCTCCCAAAGTGTTGAGATTACAGGTGTAAGCCAGCACACCTTGCCAGCCTCTGCATTTCTAACAGGTTCCAGGTGATCTTGATATTCTGCTGGTCCATGGGTCACACTTTGAGGAGCATGATTCTAAAGGACCATACAATATAAAGTCATTAATCTCTGTGGGCTTTGGACTGTAAGCTTCAGCAGCCTTTGACAAGCATTTGCAGATTTCCTTTTTATTTATTTCATTAACTGAGAATCCATATGCAAAGAAATGCAAGACAATTCAAAGATTGTAGGAAAATGTCTTTGCTGTAAAGCTGGTGGTTCTCAATCTTGGATACACAGTAGAAGCACCTGGCACAGTTGGGGTGGGTGGGGTTGCAGTGTAAAATCATTAGAATCTCTGGGGTAGGCTCCAAGCACCTTTTTTATTATTATTATTATTTTATTATTTTATTTTTTTTTTTAAGATAGAATCTTGCTTGTCACCTTGGCTGGAGTGCAGTGATGCAATCATGGCCCACTGCAGCCTTAACTTCTGGGCTCAAGTGATATCCTCCCACCTCAGCCTCCCTAGTAGCTGGGACTACAGGCGTGGACTACCACACCCAACTAATTTTTAATTTTTTGGTAGAGGCATGTTCTTATACTATCTTGCACAGGCTGGTCTCGAACTCCTGGGCTCAAGCAGTCATGCTGCCTCAGCCTTCCAAAGCTCAGGGATTACAGATATGAGCCATAGCGCCAGGCCAGCAATATTTCTTAAAGCTCCTGGGGTCATTCCAGTATGCAGCCAAGGTTGAAAACCACCCTTTAAAAGAGCTCAGCAACCAGTGTGGAAGACCAGCACTCACACGTCAGGAGACCTTACCCAGAGCCAGGCTGCCCCTGATCATCTCTGATACTTTAAAACGAAGGGCTCAGAAGCAGCCCCAGAAGCAAAAGTTTCTCTCTGACCTTCTCCTGCCCTCTTGTTTCTGGCCTCTCATTCTCCCCTAAGGCTACTCATAGAAACTAGAATCCCTGTTCCCCAAGGCAGGTCAGCAGAAACCAGAACTGGTTTTACCCAAAGCCAGTCATAAAACCTAAAAACGGTCCTCTCACTCCCCACTCCCCTTTCTGTGTAAAAACTGGTCAGAAAGAAATTATCTGACCTACCTTGTTTGACTGTCATACCCATTCCAGAGAGGGTCCCATCCTACGTCCAGAAGGAAGGAATGCTGCACAGAGAGGCCAAGAAGAATCTAGACAGGCCTTGCTGGGTTTCCCCTCTCAGTCTATTACTATTAGATCCTACCCTTCTTGTCCAATCGTTTTTCTACACAGTCCATAATCTGTTGAACCTAAACATAGAAATGAACAATTCCCCTGTATCTTGGGGTCTTCATTCTGAAGGCTCACATACAATTATGATCAAATGAATTTGTTTGCTTTTTCTCCTGTTAATTTGCCTCTTGTCAGTGATTTTTTCAGCAAGTCTTCAGAGGGTGAAGGGCGAGTTTTTCATTGGCCCTGGCAGTGGCAAAGGTCACAGATGGTGTAGACGTGGGTGCATAGGGAATCCCCAGCTGGAGGAACTTTCAAGGCAGAGATTTGGATAGTAAAGCGTGACTAGGGGAGTACAGGGAGGGGTCTAGTCTGTTTTGTTTACCTGGTTCTATGTCCTCTCCCCCAATATGCAGATTTCTCAAAAGCAATGCCTGTTCTCTCTTTCCCAGAGCAAGGCATACCATTGCAGTGTAGGGGAGTGGAGGGCAGGGAAGGTGAGCAATGGGGAAGAGGCTGTAGGGGTTGTGAGAATAGAGGGTGGATGCAGTCAGGGCAGACTGAAGTTTCTCCCCAGTGCTGGCTGCCCTCCCTCCATTCTGGATTGCCAGTGCCCCATGGGGGCAAGCAAGAAGGTGTGTGTGATGCCCAGACCGTTTATTCCCTGAAGAAGACCACCAGAGTCCAGAGTCAAAGCCAAGCGGCAAGTATCTTTAATGCAAGTTCGAACTTGGTCCCTCCGTTCTATAACATACAAGAGGGCCCCGAATGATGCATGTGCCCGCTTTTTATAGCCCGATGCATACAGGATATGTAAGGTTACAGAGGTACAAAGGAATTCTTTTGGTTGCAGCATCACAACTGGTAATTGGTTAATATTTTAAGTTATACAATTAACAGTTTTCTATTTGTTCCCGCGCATTTAGTAAAACTACAAACGGTTGTGACCTTATCAGGGGCTCTCTAGGTGGTGTTTCTGAGATGTGTGTGTG
>NW_016817848.1:203664-293537 GCF_001698545.2 Rhinopithecus bieti | reverse complement strand
GTGTTTGTACTGGGCTCAGGAAGTTGGGACAAAATAGAGGGATGTGTTTGTACTGGGCCCAGGACTAAGATATGTGGCAGACACCGGTAATTAGAACAGAACAGAGCAGGACAGAGACTTTCACAATGTTTGTCCTTACAATGTCTGGAGTCTATAGATAACCTAATCGGTTAGGTCCGGGGTCGATCTTTAACTAGGCTCAGGGTGCCGCCCGGGCTGCCAGGGCGCCACCCGTGCTGTTTGCCTGTGGACTTCATTTCTGCCTTTTAGTTTTTTCATTTGATCCCTTTCATGTGTATTTGTCAGTTTATGTTTGGGAGGGGAGGGGAAAGAAAGTTGACTTGTTCTCATTTAACCCTTCACATCCTTTCTACATTTAAAGGAGGACTTATTTGTCATTTTGTTTTGAAGACAGTTACAGTTGAGGATGATAGTGGATTAGATCCCTGGATTAGGGAGGTGTGGGGAGGTCCTTTCAAGGACATGCTTCTTCCAGCTGTACCTGGTCACCTTTCTGTATTATATAATGATGGTTAAGGTCAGCCCACACACTAGTTAGCAATAGAGGATAGGAGACAATTCTAAATTTTACTGGGAGTGATGGGAATTCATTTAGAGGGTTTTTAGAAGAGTGACATGTTCTGATTTGTATTATTCTGGCTGCTTCAAGATAATAGATTTTAGAGGATCAAAGGTGGCAGCAGGGAGCCCATTTGGGAGGCTGTTGCAATGATCCAGGCAAGAGATAACGGTGGTGGCAACCAGGTGGGAGCACAGAAGATAGTGAGAAGTGTCATGATGGGTATATTTGAAGGCAGAGCTAAGAGGATTCTTGAACTATTGGATGTAGGATGTGACAGAAAGAGGAGCTAAGAAGATTCTTGAACTATTTGGATATAGGATGTAAGAAAAAGAGGAGTCAAGGTTACCGTCCCGATTTTTCTCCTGGACAACTAACTGCTCATGAATTTTTGATCATTTTACAGCAGAAAATGATGGGGTAGTGGAAGGTTTTACTGTGCTATAATAGTTACAATGGACCGGGCGCAGTGGCTCACACCTGTAATCCCAGCACTTTGGGAGGCCGAGGTGGTGGATCATGAGGTCAGGAGATTGAGACCATCCTGGCTAACAGTGAAACCCTGTCTCTACTAAAAATACAAAAAATTAGCCAGGCATGGTGGTGGGCACCTGTAGTCCCAGCTACTTGGGAGGCTGAGGCAGGAAAATGGCATGAACCCAGGAGGCGGAGCTTGCAGTGAGCCCAGATGGCGCCACTGCACTCTAGCCTGGGCGACAGAGCTAGACTCCATCTCAAAAAAAAAAAAAAAAAAAAAAAAGTTACAATGAACGAACTAGAAGTATAAGTATCAACTTGGATGCACTGAAACAATGCTAAGGAAAAAAGCTTCAGAATGTACATACAGTAGGATACAATTTACATAAATGTGTAAGGCTAGCAAAGAGTATTGTGTAAGCTCCATATATAGATGTTAAAAGTGTAAAGACAAATACAGAATAATTACAGTCAGGGTTGAGCCCCATCTGCGAGGTTCACACTAAAACAAAACAAAACACAAACCAAAAAAACCACGCCATTGCTCAGTCCAGATCCTAGTCCGGTTAAACCAGAATCTCTGGGGATGGATCCAGGCATCAGTATTTTGTAGAGCTTCCTAGGGGATTGTAGTATGTAGGCAAGGTGGAAGACCACTGCCTTACATTGACAAACAATTGTGAAATCTTTAAGAAGCAGAGGAATTTTCCCCTTTCATGCTGAGTCTTGGTCTGTCTGTTCTGAAGTTAGTTAAGAGACACCCGTGCCCTAATTTCCATGATGTTCAGCCAGGAAACATGAATAAAGTCTCTCAAGAGGCAGCTGAGCCCAGAACATGGTCTTCCAGTATCAGTTTCTGCTAAAGGGAACTCCTTGGGGAAATGGTTGATTGCAGGGTTGGGGCAGAAAATGTACAAGATGAGCCTGTAACATCTTGTTGTACCAGATACCAGGCAAGCTCTCAATCACTACTAAGGGCTTGTATAAAGGACAGACTCAGGAGACAACTCTCACTTGTCAAAGATGGGACTCTTTGAGCATCAGTAAGAATAATGCAATGAATTAAAACACATCAGATGTTTAAATCAATGAGTTCAAAATGATCCTTTAAAAAAAAGAAAATCTCTGGATGATGCTAAAAAAGCAACTCATTTTGAAACCTGGTAAAGACAAACATTTTTCCTGCCTTTGTTACTTGAGAGTAACCAAAGAGTTGATGACAGGAGTTTCTCATTGCAGAAGCACTCGTTAAGGCCCAGGTCCAGCCATAATTAGAGTGAGAGTTGCTAAGGGGTGGCCAATGGGAGATACCTGAGTCCCCGAAAATGCCTCTCTGAGTCTGTCCACAGGGCAGCTCCTTGCAGAACTTTGTTCCAGCAGAAGATGCCTCTAATTGCACTCTTCATATAACAGGATGTGCTGGTCCCACTTGCTACACTAAATGCTCTCCCAGCACAGTCTGAGTCAGTCAAAAATCTTGATCTTGGGGCTGGGCGTGGTGGCTCATGCCTGTAATACCATCACTCTGGGAGGCCGAGGCAGGCGGATCACTTGAGGCCAAGAGTCCGAGACCAGCCTGGCCAACATGATGAAACCTTGTCTCTACTAAAAATACAAAAATTAGCCGGGCGTGGTGGTGCGCACCTATAGTCCCAGCTACTCAGGAGGCTGAGGTAGGAGAATCGCTTGAATCCAGGAGGTGGAGGTTGCAGTGAGCCGGGATCGTGCCACTGCACTCTAGCCTGGCCAACAGAGCGAGACTCTATCTCAAGACAAAAACAAACACAAAAGAAACAAATATTGGAAAGGATGTGGAGAAAAGGGAACCCTTACGCACTGTTGGCAGGAATGTAAATTAGTACAGCCATTATGGAAAGCAGTATAGAGTTCTTTAATGTAGAGTTCTTACATGATCCAGCAATCCCACTACTGGGTATTTATCCAAAGGAACTGAAACCAGTATGTTGAAGAGATACCTGGATGCTCACGTTCTTTGCAGCGCATTATTCACAATAGCCAAGATGTGGAATCAAGATAAGTATACATCAGTGGATGAATGGATAAAGAAAATGTGGTATATGTACACAATGGAGTACTTCTCAGCACATGTAGTTCCAGCTACCCAGGAGGCTGAGATGGGAGGATTGCTGGAGCCCAAGAGTTTGAGACCAGCTTGGGCAACATAGCCACACCCCATCTTTAAAAAATAATAAAATAAGGAAATTCTGTTATTTGTGACAACATGGATGAACCTGGAGGCCATATGTTGAGATCGTGTAGTATGTGTCTTTCTGTGCCTGGCTGGCTTCACTTATTTGTGGAATTTTTCTTTTCTTTTTTTTTCAAAAATTAAACCTGTAGGCCAGGTGTGGTGGCCCACGCCTGTAATCCCAGAACTTTGGGAGGCTGAGGCGGGGGGATCACTTGAGGTCAGGAGTTCGAGACCAGCCTGACCAACATGGTGAAACCCCATCTCTTTTGTATTTTTGTACTAAAAATGCAAAAATTAGCCAGGCTTGGTGGTGGGCACCTGTAATCCCAGCTACCTGGGAGGTTGAGGTGGGAGAATTGCTTGAACCTGGGAGGTAGAAGTTGCAGTGAGCCAAGACCGCACCATTGCACTCCAGCCTGGGTGACAGAGTGAGGCTCCATCTCAAACAAACAAACACCCATAAAAGCAGAGAGCAGAATGCTAATGGATGGTGAAATCCTGCACATTGGATGGGCTGGGGGTGCCACTGGATATCACCCTTGGGAATGAGATGCACCATTGGGCCAGCAGCCTAAAACTGTACACCAGGCTGACTAGGGAGCCTGCCAGGAGGTGCAACTGACTCTGGGTTTATGTTCTTTATGAGCTCTTTGGCACCTACCTAGGAGTCAGTGCTCATAAAAGAATGATAAGAAATCTGTCCCTGACCGTGGCAGATACTGCCTCCTTCACTGCCATTGTCTTGGCAGCCCTGCAGACATCCCTCATTTCCCTTGGGAAGATTGTTTTACATACCAATATTGCTCTAGACTTTCTTTGGGAGGAGTGTGTGCAATTGTTAACACCTTCTGCCCTACCTGGATAAGCACATCAGGTTTCATAGAAACACAAGTAGGCCGGGTGCGGTGTGTGGGGAAAAGAAAGAGCGTGCTGACGCTCTCCCCACCATTACCCCAGAGTCCTGCCACATCCCCCTCTCCGAGATGGTAGAGATAGTGATCAATAAATACTGAGGGAACTCAAAGACCAGTGCCGGGTGCGGGTCCTCCGGATGCTGAGTGCCGGTCCCCTGGGCCCACTGTTCTTTCTCTATACTTTGTCTCTGTGTCTTATTTCTTTTTCGTTGTTGTTGTTGTTTTTTGAGACGGAGTCTCGCTCAGTCGCCCAGGCTGGATGGAGTGCAGTGGCTGGATCTCAGCTCACTGCAAGCTCCGCCTCCTGGGTTTACGCCATTCTCCTGCCTCAGCCTCCCAAGTAGCTGGGACTACAGGCGCCCACCACCTCGCCCGGCTAGTTTTTTGTATTTTTTAGTAGAGCCGGGGTTTCACCGTGTTAGCTAGGATGGTCTCGATCTCCTGACCTTGTGATCCACCCGTCTCGGCCTCCCAAAGCGCTGGGATTACAGGCTTGAGCCACCGCGCCCGGCCTGTGTCTTATTTCTTTTCTCAGTCTCTCGTCTCACCTGACGAGAAACACTCGCAGGTGTGGAGGGGCTGGCCCCCTTCAGCATTGGCTCACACCTGTAATCCTAGCACTTTGGGAGGCCGAGGTGGGTGGATCACCCTTAGGTCAGGAGGTTGAGACCAACCTGGCCAACATGGTGAAACCCCATCTCTACTAGAAATACAAAAATTAGCCAGGCATGGTGGCAGGTGCCTGTAATCCCAGCTATTCAGGAGGCTGAGGCAGGAGAATTGCTTGAACCCCGGGAGGTGGAGGTTACACTGAGCAGTGAGCCAAGATCGCGCCATTGCATTCCAGCCTGGGCGACAAGAGTGAAACTCCATCTCAAAAAAAAAAAAAAAAAGAAATAAAAGAAAAGAAACACAAGTAGAAGAAATTTAGGAGCAGACCCACACAAGCAGAAGAAATTTAGGAGCAGGCCCACTGGCTGCAGACAGTGGGGCCACCTGAAGGATCTTTCTTTGACTTCCTTAGCAACTTCTTAACTAGATCGCTGGGTCTTAACTGGGTCCAAGGCTAGGTCATGCTGTAGGCAGCCCTGGTTATTCTGCAGTGGTGGGGGTCCTCCTGGGCCTCGTGAAATGGATTCTGGCTATGGCTCAATGATGTTGCACTGAGATTGTGTCAGTTAAGGTGTTGACATCGAACTAATGAGACAAACCTCAGACTCCAAATCCAGGGAGGTTGGTGGGATATGAAATTGACCAGCTTTGCTAAGGGGGATATCTGGGTTTTGGATGGACTACAGGGCAGTTCTCCAGATGGCCTTGGACTGACCCAGTTCTCCCAGCTTTCTCACTGTAGTTCTCAAGAATAATTATAGAATGTGCTGGGAATGCAATAGCCTGAGGTCAGGAGGAACTGGCCAGAGCAGCCTGGGCTCATTCCTGTCCCCGTTCCTATCCCCACTATAAAAGAATACCCTTCAGGCTGGGTGAGGGGGCTGACACCTGTAATCCCAGCACTTTGGGAGGCCAAGGGGCAGATCACCTGAGGTCAAGAATTCAAGACTAGCTGGCCAACATGGCAAAACCCTGTCTCTACTAAAAATACAAAAATTAGCCAAGTGTGGTGGCACACACCTGTAATCCCAGCTACTTGGGAAGTTGAGGCAGGATAATCACTTTAACCCAGGTGGTAGAAGCTGCAGTGAACTAAGATTGTGCCACTGTGCTCCAGCCTGGGCGACAAAGAAAGACTCCTCAAAAAACAAAACAAAACAAAACAAAACAAAAGATGATGACGAAGAAGAAAGAATGGATTTGGGGAAAAAAAAAAAAACAAAAACCAGCAGTGTCTGCCATAATATATTTATGAGAAAATACATGAAAACTTGTAATAGTATTTGCTCTAGGAACAGGATATTGGTGATTGGGGACATAAAGGAGAATGTCCCTTTTAATACCCTTTTGAACTTTTATAATCTGTTCCATATGAATATATTAACTAATCACACACTTTTTTTTTTTTTTTTTTTTTTTTTAAGACGGAGTCTCACTCTGTCGCCCAGGCTGGAGTGCAGTGGCCGGATCTCAGCTCACTGCAAGCTCCGCCTCCCGGGTTTACGCCATTCTCCTGCCTCAGCCTCCCGAGTAGTTGGGACTACAGGCGCCTGCCACCTCGCCCGGCTAGTTTTTTGTATTTTTTAGTAGAGACGGGGTTTCACCGTGTTAGCCAGGATGGTCTCGATCTCCTGACCTCGTGATCCGCCCGTCTTGGCCTCCCAAAGTGCTGGGATTACAGGCTTGAGCCACCGCACCCAGCCAATCACACACTTTTAACAGAGTAATAAAAATGCACCATACCGTGTGCTTGGTAAACCTCCCTAGCTAGTTCACTGACAAGAAGTTTTTGTGCCCTCACCCTTAGCACCTCAGGGTTATTTGTGTTGTGAAACTCAAGCCATATAGAACTGTAAGAAATCCATTTGATTCAAGGAGCACAGGAAGTATCATGGACCTGCATGTGCAGGAGCCTGGAAAGGGACACAAATCCGGCTAAGTGTCCTGGGGGGTGCCAATCTTCCTGAGCCAGTGGACCCAGCTGGTACTGGCCCTCCCTTGTGCCCTTCATGACTGTGCTAGGCTTCCTCAGGGGGAGAGAAGGCCAGTTCTGCTGCTAGGTTATCACCCAGAACTGCTTATACACAGAGGCAGGAGGAGGGCAGATGCCTCTGGCCAGGAGGGGCTGGGGTGTGGATCCTGGGGCCAAAGCACAGCCAGCTCCTGGGAAAGCAGGTGCTGCTTGAAGCAGGAATCTAAAGTCTCTGCAATGCAGAGCTCTGGGCTTCCCTTATCGGACTCTCATCTTTCCCCAGCCTTCATGACTCAAGAGAGCCAAATTTATGAACCTCGTCATTCTTCCGTTGACGATAATTTTTAGAAAGTAGATTTTTCTTGAACATTTAAACATTAAATGTAATCAGTTACACTCTTCCCAACTGTAATGACTCAGTCTCATAAATGTTTCAAACGCCTTTAAAAATTGACAAATAATAACATAATCATTACAAAACTGGATCTGTATATGCATACTAAAACCAGTTACAAATGCTAATATGTGGCTCTAAATTTACTTATTATTTGCAGTCAGCAGCCTTAGCAACAGGTGGCAAGACATTATGTGGCCAGATGTTGCTGTCCCATCCTGGGGACCTCAGAGTTGGCCATGCCACACCTTCCATTGGAGGCACCCAGACTTTCCATGGTCTGCACCACAAACTCCGATCCTGGGCACATCGACTGGACCAGGGGTGGACCCTGGATCCTAACTCAGGCCTCTGTGAACTAGCCAGGGACCTGTAAAACCTCAGAGTTTTTCCCCAGAAGGGGCGCAGATGGTGACAGCTGACCAGCAGAAGGCAGGGAGGAGCCCTGAGGGGAAGCTGGCCAGAAGTTGCTGGCACAATGGAGATAAATGAGATACCAATGTCTCAGCAAGAATGAAGAGTGGGTGACGTGGAGGCAGTACTAGATCCTGACCTCTGCTGGCCAATTCTCCTAAGGGCCCGGCTGCGAGGTTGTGCTGGGTGGCTTCTACTTCCTGTGCTCAGACAGGCAAAGGAAAAGAAGAACTCAAAAGCTGTTCTGAGCCAAAGCGATGGCATATGCCAAGTGCACAGGAAATGGAAGCTGGTTCAGAAATGTGTATGCAAGAAGTGAGGGGAGCAGGACTGAGTGGAGGGCGACATTGAGCTGTGAGGCCTCAACTGATCCCACAGGAGCTCTGAGTTGGGATCACCCAGCAGTTGCCCCGAAATGAGACAAGGGGGCTTTGTAACTCCCACCCATCACTCATTTAGTGGGCACAGGCTGCACCCTGCACCAGGGATGGGGGTGGGGCAGAGCCCTGGGCAGGGCAGCTTCCTTCTGCCAGGGGCAATTCCAAGTGAATGATCTAATCTAACACAGTGGGTCCTTAAGTGTGGTCTAGGTGGTCACAAACCAGAGGTGACAGGCTAGGTCACTGTGTGTGAGGCAGGCTTGTGATCAGAATATGGTTGGAGCAGCCCACTCAGAGGCCAGACCTGGTTAATCCCTGTAGAACATGGGAAGGAGCTGGTGTTCATGAAATGAACCTCTTAAGGTTTGCAGGAGGAGGACTGATGGGATCAGATTTTCTTTCTAGTGTGAGGGAGGGGGAACTGGAGCTCAGGAGAGGGATCTGGCCATAAAGATGGGTGGGGCCAGTGCACAGAGGATTCTAAAGACACAGGAGTGGCACAGAGGGCAGAGAGCCTGTGAGGATGAGAGGGGGAAGAAAGAGGTGTTAGATGTTCCCAGCATCTGGGAAAAGTAGCATTTGCTGGGAATGGGGAGCAGGATCTGCAGATACTGAGGAGGAGCTGGGGGCAGGACATGTGGTTGTGGAGGAGAGCCAAGGGCTCCAGGAAAGAGAATCAGGAGTGCCAGACAAGGACTGAAAAGCCCTCCCTTCCTGCCCCAGCACACAGACACACACACACACACACCCGCCTGCGCGCACACACACACGTGGTTTAATAAACTTGGAGTTTCCTCAGACTGCCTCTAGGTGGCAGTGTGTGCACACAGCATCAGCTGCTGGGCAGCCCTCCCCAGGGACTACCAGATTCTCCCATGGAACCAACTAAAAGTCCCCAGAGCTGTGACAGGGACAGGGAAAGGTACCTGTGATGTTTGCAGCATCCATCTGTGCTCTACTCTGTGTCAGATGAGTCTAGGTATGCCTCTCTCCTCTACTTTATAGTGGTAGGGGGAACTTTCAGTGGCTCTCCTACCAGTGTCTGTGTCTAGAGGTCCCAGGACCTTAGCAGACCCTCAAATCTCTGGGTGTGAGATTGAGACAGACTGGGGACTCAGGTGTGATCATAAAGCTGACAGTCCTGCTTCTACCACTTATCAGCTAGGTGATTCCCTCTGAGCCCCCTTTCCACATTTATGTTACTAAGTCAGAGCTTTGTGAAGGTCAATTTGCATGAGATTATTCCAGAAGTAACACTCTGTGCTGTCAAGTGGCTTTGACATCTGCATAGATCCCATAGTTCCCTGGGCAGACATGAGCAGCTCTCTGCCCTGAGTGGACCTAGCTTTCAGGGGCAGAGTTGGGACTTAGCTCAGGCAGTCCAATTCCTGGTATTATACTTGCTCTTAACATCTAGGATCTGCTCCCTCCCTTGATATCTTATTTGGTCACATCTGGGGTTTTCTTCTTTGGCAAAACTTTCTTCTCCCATGTGGAGTCATTACAGTGTGGTTGACACACAGGGCTGAAAGGCCCATGGGATATCACCATTAAACAACCTTTCTTTCTCTGCCACCTTCAGTTTATGAAATGGGCAACTGAGGGCAGAGAGACGATGGGACTCCTTGTCATCACCATCTGCTTAGACAGTCTTAGATGCCATCATTAAAGGGTGTTCCACTGTGTCTCGTCCTCACACATGGGCTCCTATCACAAATCTTAGTCCTAACTGTTTGTAGGGGACACCACTGGCAGGCAGACATCCCATGGCTGAGGCTATAGACGCAAATAAGAGTAGGAGCCTCCTAGAAGTTTGCAGATTCCTTAAGATAGATTGTTCTGGAACAGAAAGGCCAAGTATTGAATGACAGGCCAAGAAATAAATTTCCTTTCTGTTCTCTTTTCCCCAAGGCTCCTTGACCTCTTTCGTCAAGAAAGGCAACACCAGTGCAAAACTGAGCTTGAAGTAAAAGTTCTACCAAATTGTTGGCGCCTAGCTCATTGCCATTGCCTACACTTCAAGTCCTGCCATATACTGATGGAGTGACCCATCTTCCCACTATCCTCTTGGTCCTGACCTCCTCACCTTCAGGGCCATTGGCTTCTCCATTTCTTCCATCTCGATCACCTGGTCCCATGAATACACACCTTTGTCTGACCACAGTCTTGTGCACCATATCTCCCTTCTTCACATGCTGAGGGCTCTCCAGCCCCAGCCTCATCTTCTTTCCCCCTATCTACTAGCCCCTCCAGCTGTCACTTCTCTCCCCTAGTAGCCAAGACTAAGGATACAACACCTCAACTGCTTTATCTCCAACCTTCTTGAATCCTTTGCACCATTGTTTTTCTATCATGCTCTCCTGGCAAACCTCAAATTTTGATCAATCCTGCTGCTGTCTGTGCTCTCTGCACTTGCACTTGCCCCAGCTGCTGAGTACTGATGAAAAAGGTCATGTAATCTGAGATGTTTGTCACTCTCATTCTGGGTCTCCATTTGCAGCTGGGCTTGCAACCCTTCCCTAAACATTCCTGCTTGCCCATGCTCAGAGGTGTTTCTCGTTCTCTCCTAGGTTTCTCTGAAATCCTTGGATCCCACCCAACACCCACTTACCTTCAGCAGGTGCCCATTCTGTCTACTTCCAGAGAAAGCGGACCTCTTCCCTCAGGAAGCCCCACCAAACCCACAAACATCTGAATCCTCACCCAGCTTGTCTTCCTGCCTCCTGTCTCTGTGAAGGTCCTGCTGTCCTCCAGTTTGGTTCTCTCCTCTTGTTCTGAACACCAATCCTTCCCACCTTCTCTAGCAAGCATTTTCTCTCTTCCTTCAGACTCTCCTATCTCCCCTCTTCTCTTGTCTTCTCCCTTCATCATTTAAACATATTTGAGTCTCTCCTTTTTCTTGTTATTTTCTTTTAATAGAAACAGGGTTTCACTGTGTTGCCCAGGCTCACCTGGAACTCCTGGGCTGAAGCGATTCTCCCACCTGGGCCTCCCAAAGTGCTGGTATTACAAGCATGAGCCATTGTGCCTGGCCCAAGTCTCTCCTTTCTTAAACAAACACCATCCTGCAACTGCTTATCCTCATCATCTTCCAGCTAACAACCTCTAATTTTCCATTTGCTGTTCAGCCCACTATTAACTGTCTTTGATCCAATTCTCCACTGAAACAGTTCTCTGAAGCTATCAACCCCATGGTTGCTCTTCAGCCTTGTTTCACTGGCCCTCTGCAGCCCTGGAAACTGGGACCACTCCCCTCTTCTTGAAACACTTGTTGCCCCTGGGCTTCCCTCCATTTCACCCTCTTGGTTTTCCTCCTACCTCACTGGACAGTCTCCCTCAGTCTCTTTGGTCCCTCTGCGCTCTGATTTTCCAAAGATTCTGTCCTTGGTCCTTTTCTCATCTCCCCATCCCAAAGTAATCTCCTCTACTGTGATGGTTTCAATTATCACATGCTGCTTCCTCAGTATTGATTCTCCCTTCTTTCTTTAAAACAGGAGTTAATTTTTTAGACATTTCCCAGCCTCCTTTGGAGTTAGGGTTTGTCATGTGACTGCACTCAGCGAGTGAGGCATAAGCAGTAGTCTGGGGATTTCTGGGTAAGTTTTAGGTGTTGCTCCTTCATTCTTTTTGCTCTTTCTTCTGTCTGGAATGTGGGTGGGAAGCTGGAGCTGGGGCAGCCATTGTATGACCACAAGCCAACTCTGCTCTGTTTGAAGAGAGCCAGACACACCAACATAGAGGAGCTGGGACCTGATGACATTGTAGGGCTGCTGACCAGCCTTGTTCTGCTTACCTTTAGACTTCTTGTTGTGTCAGTTTTTTCCTACAACTACAGCAAGAAAGCCGAATGTAGTTAAGGCAATGTAGTTGTGTTGCTGTTTTCTTTCTCTCCCCTCCCTCCCTCCCTCCCTCCCTCCCTCTTTTCCCTCCTTTCCCTCTTTCTCTTTTCCCCCTCTCTCTCTGTTTTCTTTCTTTCTTTTTTCCTAAAGAGATGGGGTCTTACTATGTTGCACAGATTGGTCTCAAACTCCTGGGCTCAAGTGATCCTCCTGCCTCAGCCTTTCAAAGTGTTGGGATTACAGATGTGAGCCACTGCACCTGGCCTTGGGTTATTGTTAGAAAAGCTAAACACAATTTCAAATGGATACAACTCCCAAATTGATAACTTCTGCTTAGCTGTCTCTCTTAACTCCATACAGCAAATTGCACCTCTCCACTCTACCCAGGAACACTTCAAATGGAAGAGGTCTAAGTCATCACCTCTCACCAAACATATTATACATCCACACAGGGTCTCTTGTGTTCCTTCTCAGTGAATAGCGCCACTGCCCATGCAGCCAGAATATGACGTCTCTTTATTCCTTATTCTCCCATGCAATTAGTCACTTCTCAGTTCTAGCTCCTAAATATATCTTGATTCTGTCCACCTCTTTCTATTTCCTCATCATTTCCTTCCTAACCATTTTTTATTCCAATCTTGCTCCCTCCCACCTTCCCTTCCCACTGCAGCCTTAGGGATCTTTCTAAAGCACAGATGTAACAATGTCACTATTCTGCCTAGGGCCTAAGGAATACTTAGTATACAAGACTGCTAAAAATGATGATGTTGGCCCTGCACACACCACTCCCCCTTCTTCTGCATAGGGCCTTGCCCTACTGATCGCAGTCATGGGCATCTGACCCAGACCTAGTCCAATTATGGTCTCTCATCTCCCTCACCATACTAGTTGTGTAAGAGTTTGTTTGGCTCTCTCAAGCCACTCCATGTTGCTCTAAGAATGGGTCCAGGAGTGAATATGAGACCAGAGCTGACCCAGTTAGGATCCTTTTCTTTTTCTTTTTTTTTTTTTGAGACAGAGTCTTCCTCTGTCGCCCAGGCTGGAGTGCAATGGCACAATCTCAGCTCACTGCAACCTCCATCTCCCTGTTCAAGTGCTATTCTCTTACCTCTGCCGCCTGAGTAGCTGGGACTACAGGCATGCACCACCACACCCAGCTAATTTTCCTACTTTTAGTAGAGATGGGGTTTCACCATGTTGGCCACGCTGGTCTCAAACTCCTGACCTCAAGTGATCCACCCGCTTTGGCCTCCCAAAGTGCTGGGATTATAGCGTGAGCCACCATGCCCGGCTGATCCTTTCCTGAGATTTGTTCATACCGACTTAGAGTGTAGACTTACTCAGTCACATACTTGACATGGCAAACTCTGACAACTATGAGAAACGGAGGGTGGGGGCCCCTGGTCTGGGATGCTGTCAGGATCAGCCCCCAGTTTTCAGTGTCACTCTGGTTTCAAGTTCTTTCAATTCTATGAGCGATCTGAGGCTCCTTCCAGTATCTCCCCTTTGATGACCTAAGCTAGTCTGAGTGGGGTTCTTATTTCCAACCAAAATGTCCCAACTAATCCTTGGTAGTCTTGTCCTAATAAGACATCTTTCCCCGGTAACAGAGTTCTTTACAGCTTACCCGGTATTTTTCGAAGTTTTACAAACTTCATCTCTTTGGGTTTTTATTACAAGCTTGTGAGGTGGGTTTTAGTATTACCTTGACTTTACAGATAAGAACAGCAGGGCTCAGGGATGTAGAGTGGTTTGCTCAAGATCAAGATGTTGAGAACTAGGAGAGCTTGGACACCAACTCCCTCTTCTGTTCAATCTCACCCTGACCTGCCCACTGACCTGTAAACACACACAGAAGCTGCAGAGTGCAGCACTGGGGACCGACACAAGAGGGCTATGGAAGAAGTCAGGGGAAGACAAAGGGCAAGCTCTTCCACTTAAAATTTTATCTGTGCCAGCTTCAGGTCCGGAAAAAAGAAGCAAAACTCGCAGCTTCTTTCTTTTCCTCCTTCCTGTACTGTTTTTTGTTCCCACAATCTGTACGTTAGGCTTGCAGTCTGCACTACAATTCAGTTATATGCTTGGCAATTATGGTTCTAGGTGCTAGCCAGGAAAGTAAACCACTGGTTACAATACAACCCTTTTATGAGTTGGGGCTGTCTATATTGAATTCTTTTTATTTTTTAATACAGGAGAATACAATAGACCTGTTTTGCAGTTTGACTCTCTGAGGCTCTCTCAAGTCACTCCATGTTGCTGTAAGAATGGGTCAGATAGGCTGTAATCCCAACACTTTGGGAGGCCAACGTGGGCAGATCACGAGGTCAGGAGTTCAAGACCAGCCTGGCCAACACAGTGAAACCCCAACTCTAGTAAAAATACAAAAATTAGCTGGGTGTGGTGGCACGTGCCCGTAGTCCCATGAATCCAGGAGGCAGAGGTTGCAGTGAGCCCACGCCATTGCACTCCAGCCTGGGTGACAGAGTGAGACTCCATCTCAAAAGAAAAAAAAAAAACAGAATGGGTGAGATAAAGCTTTCTGGGTCTCTGCTGCAGCTGGGAATGGCAGGTGAGTGTCAGATGTGACTGGGGCATGGTGGGGATGGCCATGCTGGCTTTGTGGGTACTCCCATCACACTTTTCATAGCCTGCAGCAGTGTGGCCAACTGTTCCAGAAAGGACACATCTCCCAGACGCTACTCGGGCCAGCAAGATCTCCAAAACCACTCAGTCCATGGCTTGCAAAGCTGGCTTCCCCATCTCCTTCCTCCTTGTTCTAGCTCATGACCTCCTGCACATCCAGGATTAAGCAGAAATCATCAGGTGTGAGTAATCATCTTCCCAATCCCAGCCTTTACTAGAAACCTCCTCTTGGCCTCCACACTACTCTCCTTAAAAATGGTGGAGGTGTCCCTCTGTAGGAGGTGACCCTCATTAGTGCCCATATCCTATCTCCTTTCATCTGCTCTTCCTATCACGGCCCCTGCCTTCTTCTTAGATCATTCCTATCACTGTGCAAGCCTGCTTCAGTGACTCCCATATTTTAACGAACCCCTCTTTATGCTAACAAATGTTAGAAATAGATATGGCTACATGTGCCATAAAATAGAGGATTAAACAAGACAGAAATGTCCTTCTCCCATAAAGTCAAGAGGTAGGTAGTCCAAATGTGTGCTGGCTCCCTACACATTAGGATCCACATTTATTCTCACTTCTACTAACATCCTCAACACTTTGGCTTCCACTTAAGATCCAATATGGATGCCTGAGCTCCAGCTATCAATATATCCTACCAGGCAGGAAAGAGTAAAGCACATGACTTCCCTTTAAAGCCAGTTTTGAATTTGCACATGGACTCCCACACTTACTTCCTATTAGGTGGAATGAAGTGTAGCTGCAAGTGAGGCTGAGAAACTTGCCTTTATTCTGGGAAGCCATGTGGCCAGACAGAATTGGAAATTCTATCATGAAGGGAAGAGATAATTACTACTAGGGGCATCTAGCAATCTCTACCAAAGCATCCTATGCTTCCATATCCTTTCTAGATCCCTCCCAGTTCTCCATTCCCTGTTACACAAGTTGTGCAAACATGGTAGTTCTACCACAGCCTGGCTTCCACTACTCCAGGAACACTGCCCTTATCATGTTCACCAACTGCCTTCATGTTGCCAGAGCCAACAGGCGTCAGTCCTCATCTTATCTGATCTCTAAGCTGTATCTAAGACAGCTGACAACTGCTTTCTGGAAACATTTTCTCAGTCTCTAGGATACAGCGCTCTCCTGATTCTCCTTCTGCCCCCCCAGCCTCTTTTTCAGTCTTCTTGCCTGCTTTGGTTCCCCTGGGTCCCTCCTGAACTCTCTTCTC
The DNA here is from genome assembly GCF_001698545.2 of Rhinopithecus bieti. Taxonomy (NCBI): domain Eukaryota; kingdom Metazoa; phylum Chordata; class Mammalia; order Primates; family Cercopithecidae; genus Rhinopithecus; species Rhinopithecus bieti. The sequence continues at coordinate 277,878 of NW_016817848.1, read as the reverse complement.
TTCTGCATCTACCGCCTTGCCCTGTGTGTCCTTCTCAGATCCCATGACCTTGAGCATCTTTATGCTGATGCATCCCAAAGCCCCTTTCCAGCCCTGGCCTCTCTTCTGAGCTCCTAGTGATGAGATAACTCCATTGGATCTCTAACAGGCATCTTAAGCTCCATGTGGCTTGAACAGAATTCCTGATGTAACTCCCTGAGATGTGGTTGCTGCTTTTTGATCCAATAAATGAAGCACTTTTCTTCATTTATTGTAATAAATAAATAAGTAAGTAAGTTCACCCACTTACTCCAGCCAGAAACTTGAGTTATCTTTGGTTTCTCCATTTCCTGCCCCCATGTCCTTCCTATCAATGTGTCCTGTTAAGTCCAAAATAGCAACTCTCAACTACTCATCTTAGCATGACCACCACTTTGGTTCAAACCACCATCATCTTTGGCCTGGATTGTGGCAAGCCTAATTGGCTCCCTGCTTTTATTTTTGCCTGACACCCACACACAGCCTTAAATCAGAACATGTTAGTCTTCTGCATAAAACCCTTCCAAGGCTCAACAAAGTCTCCATTCTTTGACACAGCCCACAGGCCCTGCATGCTCTGGCCCCTGCCCACCTTCCCACTCCATCCTGGGCCTCTTCCCCTAGGCTTGAAACTTCAGCTACACTGATTTTCTTTCAGCTCCTTGACTCATGCAGAGCTTACCCTGAAAAGGCACCTACTGCTCTCAGCGAGGAATGTCTCTGCCCAACTTTTCCCAAGGCTAACTCCTCACTCTTGACTTCAAATTCAGCATCACCTCCTCACTTTTCCTGACTGCTTCATCTTAGGTAGCTTTTATTCTCTATTCTAGCCCCTTGTTTTTGTCCCAGCCTTTTACTTCAACTTGTGATTATGTATTGTCTTCTCCACTAAAAATTAACTTTATCCGGCAAAAGGCCTCAGCTGTCTTGTTCACTGAAGTATCCCACCATGCACACAGGGCCTGGCATATATCAGGCACTCAATCAAGCGCTATCTGCTGAATGAATGGACAGGTTCCCAGGGAGGTTCCTGAGCTGCCTGGGGTGTCACAGACAGGTTGCATCCCCCTTAATTAAACAAACAAAATTAGCCAGGCACAGTGGCTCATGACTGTAATTCCAGCACTCTGGGAGGCAGAGGTGGAAGGATTGCTTGAGCCCAGGAATTTGAGACCATCACTGGCAACATAGCAAGCTCTCATCTCTACAAAAAAATAAAAGTATTAGCTAGACGTGGTGGCCTGCACCTGTGCTCCCAGCTACTTGGGAAGCTGAGGCGGGAGGTCGAGGCTGCAGTGAGCCACGGCCATGCCACTGCACTCCAACCTGGGTGATAAAACGATACCTTTGCTCAAAAAACAAAAAACCCAAACAAACCTGGGAATGAACTGAACAGTCTCCATTTCAAGATTTCCTCCTTCTATTGGAAATGCTTGTACTGGCATGTGGCAACCAGTCTTAGCCCAGTTTTAATAGATCCCTGTTTGGTGTTACCCAACAGAGCAGACCACTCGGCCCTCAGCCACCGAGTAAGTTTAAGAAATAGAGTGTGGCATGCTTCATTCTACAGGTAGGGAGGCTGAGGCTGGGGAGCCACCCCTAGCTGTCCCTGGAAATCCCTCTACCCTACAAGAATCGTCCCAGCCATCTCTTTAGCGTAAAGGTGAGGAACAAATCTCAGCCACGATCCAAAGAAAGCTTGGTATTTTTAGCACCAAGGCCAGAAGGAGCGTGTCCTTACTTCTCGGTTTACAAAGAAATAAAAACCATTTCCCCTTCCATCTTTTGAAGACTACCCCCGCCCCCAGGCTCCAAAGCCAGGCAGGAACGCCTCTTATCTCCACCACAGCCATTTTCCTAATCCTTCGCCCGCTCTCCACGGTCATCCCGTGTATCCCTCGAGACGCCGCCTCCCACAGCTCGTGCTTCTCCCAGGTTCGGCTCTGACAAGGCCAGAGCGGCGTCTGCGCAGCGCAACGGCTCAGAGAGCCCCCGGCGGCCACAAGTGCCCGGCCCCGGGCCAGGCCCGGCCTGCGCCGCACATCCACAGGGAGGGCGCGGAACCTGGCCGCCCCAAGCCTCCGGCACCGCCCAGAGCGGGACAAAGGGGCGGGCCGGGCGACCTCCGGCCTCGCGGTCCCCGGTGCCGCGCGGCCGGAGCGGGGCGTGGTGGGGGAGGGCGAGCCGGCGGGCGGGCGGGGCAGAAGGCGGCCCAGGCGCGCGGCCGGCACCGGGCGGCGCAGGGAGCCGGCGCCCCTTCCTCGGCAGCCGGCGGGCGCCGACGCCATCCGGCCCCGCCCCCTCTGCGCCCCGCCCCCGCCGCTCGGACGGCCTGAGTCGCGCCCTCCCGCCCCGCGCCGCCGAACTTGCTCTAACTTCCTCGGCCGAGCCGGGCCGCGCCGCCGCTGCCGCCGCCGCGCGCGGGTGAGTAGAGCGCGGAGACTCGCCTGGGGCGTCGGGGCCTGCCCCCTTCTTTGTCTGAGGCCGACTTCCCCGAGCGTCCTCCGGAGGCGAAGGCTGCTCCCCAGGTCCCTGCTTGGCCCCTCAGCCTCCCTCCCCGCCTGCCCGGGAGCGGCCCCACGGGCGGTGCTGGCTTTGTCTGCCAGGATCGCTCGCTAGAGGTTGGAGGCCTCGGCCGGGACCCGGCTGAGCCGAACTCCGGCGCCCGGCGGACGGGAGCCGCGGCGGTCCCGGGGCCGGCACTCCCGGTTCGGTACCCCTCGCCCCATCCGTGCACCCCGGCGAGTGCGCGCCCGGGCCGGGCGGGGTGAGGGCGACGGGAAGTCTGGACGGCCGCTGCCGCTCGGAGCTCTGCTTCTCGTCCCCAGCAGCGAGCTCTGGGATGGGCGCCCCTTTCGGCTCAGCCACCCACCCTCGGCCCCCCGGAGCTCGGGTCCGGGGTGGGGGTGGGCGTAGGCCGGGGCGAGCCACCCTTTTCCCCTGCCCCGCCGTGGTCGTGGTCAGTCTCCCACGCCGCCGTGGGTCCCACTCTGCCCGGCTTGGGTTTGGGGCGGCCGGAGTTTGAGTAGGCGGTGACCCAGCTTCTCCGCGTTAGTCGTGTGGAGTTGTGTTTGGGAGCAAAGCCTGACCCCTTGACCTAGCCGGAGTTCTGGTAGAGTGAGGTTTGTGGCTGCGGAGTGTGCTGGTCTCCGGCCGTTGCTGCTTCTCCTCCACCCCCAGGGGTGGGGTGCTGGTGGGTAGGAAGTGCCTGTGTGAGGGTGTGTGGAGAGACTTTGGCCCTCGGACCGCTGGAACACTTGTGTTGGGGACTTAAGGTTGATCTCCGGCGAGAAGCGGTCTGTGCTGGGGGAGTCGGGGGAAATTGTGGGCCCGGGTACTGTCCTGGTGCTGGGCGCGGAGCGGTGGTGAGTGCGGCGGTGTCACACACACTCCTTGGGTGTCCTGGCGCGGCTATCCAGGAGGTCAGGCGGTCTTGAGCGGCAGTGCAGAGCATAGTATTAGAACCTCTGCAGGTATGCTCCTGGCAGTGGTCTGCTCTCCAGGGGATCTTCCTCCCTTCCGAGAGGGGGTTGTTCTTGGGCTACTGAGAGAGTGGCCTGCCAAATCCTCAAAAGTAGCCTTCCCCTCGCCCCTTGATCTTGAAGTCTAGAAGCAGTTAGTGCCTGCTGAGTGCTCTGGCTACCCTTCTCAATTTGTGAAGGGAAACCTGGGGACAGGCTATCGGAGCAGCCCTATGTCCTTGCCACATTTAAGCCAGCCAAGTGGTTGATGGGGTCGGCCTTCCTTCCAGGGATCTTCCTGAGCCCTGGCACCCCCAAAATGAAGCCCAGACTGCACCATCATGGCCCTGTATGCCTTTATTTTTTTTTATTTTTTATTTATTTTTATTTTTTTAATTTTTTGAGACGGAGTCTCGCTCTGTCGCCCAGGCTGGAGTGCAGTGGCCGGATCTCAGCTCACTGCAAGCTCCTCCTCCCGGGTTTACGCCATTCTCCTGCCTCAGCCTCCCGAGTAGCTGGGACTACAGGCGCCCGCCACCTCGCCCGGCTAGTTTTTTGTATTTTTTAGTAGAGACGGGGTTTCATCGTGTTAGCCAGGATGGTCTCGATCTCCTGACCTCGTGATCCGCCCGTCTCGGCCTCCCAAAGTGCTGGGATTACAGGCTTGAGCCACCGCGCCCGGCCTCCCTGTATGCCTTTCTATCCCCTTAGCTGCCGGTGTGATCGTAGCCTCAAATTGCTGGGCTCAAGAGATCCCCCCACCTCAGCCTCCCAAAGCACAGGGATTACAGGTGTGAGCCACCACATGCAGTCTGATCCCATCCCACCCCGATCCCTAACGTTATAGTGACAGGCCCTGGAAACCCAGGGCCACCAGATGTGTTTTCCCTTTCCTTCTCATTGTGTTGCACCCCAACTTCAGTTGGAGACTTTCTGGGTATGTCCATCCCCGCATCTCTGAACTCCACTGCTTGGACCACCTAATGTCATCCTCAGTTTACTTAACAAAGCATGGTTGAGATTTCTGTGGGGTTCGAGGCATTGTTGCAGGCACTATTCCAAGTCTGGAAAGTCCCTCACCAGCTGTAAACTTGGTGTGGTCTTAGAACCCAGGCTGGACGTGGCATAGGTGCTCAGTAGTGTTTATTGATCTAAGCTTGATCTCAGCACAGCAGGATCATTCAGGGAGATGGGGGTTTGAGTCCATGGGTGCTTCTGAAGGTTTGTGGCTGCCCCAGGAAGAAAGGGCATGGAGCTGCAGAATGGTTGGCTGCCCAGGGAAGTGTCCCCCTTCACCAGCTGGGCAGCTGTGCTAGTCTCTGAGGACTGGTGAGGGTCCTTCCCATGTGGGAAGTGACAGGATGAAGTGGGAGAGGAGATGGCCCTGCCCTGAAGGTTGTGGTGGCAGTGAAGTTCCCTGGGTTCTGGAACTATTTCCTGAGGCCACACTCTAGGCCACCATGTGCTCAGGAATTTGACCCATTTAACTTCAACTGAGGTAGAATTCCTTTTGGCAGTGCCTGTAAAGTGGCATTGTGCCAGGCCTGGGAAAACTTTGCTGGTTTAAAATCTAGTGAAGGACAAGATTATAGCAGTTATGTGGAAGGTTTCATAGTGATATTAATAGTGAGTTTATTGAGACTTACACCCTAGAAGCTTGACTTGTAATAACTCATTTAATCCTTGAAAACAACTGTGATGGCCGGGTGCAATGACTCGTGCCTGTAATCCCAGCACTTTGGGAGGCCTCGGTGGGTGGATCACCTGAGATGAGGAGTTTGAGACCAGCCTGACCAACATGGTGAAACCCTGTCTCTACGAAAAATACAAAATTAGCTGGGCGTTGTGGCACATGCCTGTAATCCCAGCTACTTGGGAGGCTGAGGCAGCAGAATTGCTTGAATCTGGGAGGTGGAGGTTGCAGTGAGCCAAGATTGCGCCATTGCACTCCAGTCTGGGCAATAAGAGCGAAACTCCATCTCAAAAAAAAAAAAAAAAGAAAGAAAAAAACAAAACAACCATGATGTCAACAGCTCCATTTTACAGATGAGGAAACTGTGGTCCCGAGAGGTCACAGAGTAACTTGCTTGAGGTCTCAATATGAGCTGGCTTTTCTCATTTATTTCTTTTTTTTTTTTGATATGGAGTCTCACTCTGTCGGCCAGGCTGGAGTGCAGTTGTGTGATCTCGGCTCACTGCAACCTCCGCCTTCTGGGTTCAAACGATTCTCCTGCCTCAGCCTCCCACGTAGCTGGGACTACAGGTGTGTGCCACCACACCCAGCTAATTTTTGTATTTTTAGTAGAGATGGGGTTTCACCATGTTGGCCAGGCTGATCTCGAACTCCTGACCTCAAGTAATCTGCCTCCCTCGGCCTCCCAAAGTGCTGGGATTACAGGCGTGAGCCACCGTGCCTGGCCAGGTTTTCTCATTTCTAATTTAGACAATATGTTCTTCTCAGAGGTGATTAAAATAGATTCATATACTGAACAAGCCTGGCCCACAGTGGAACTAATGAGTGTTTTCAGTGAAGGTGCTCTTGTGTCCTTGCCTCTGAACACATCTCATCTGTCCAGCACAGCCTGGGCACATAGCAGGTACCCCGGAACCCCTGCTGATTGGTGATGTAGCTTCTGTCTCCCTCAGGCCAGGGAATGGGAAGACCAACACTGCCACATGCAGCAGATCGGTGAGTCACTGCCTATGTCTTTCCGGATAGATCACGGTTTGCTGTGGTAACAGCAATCCCCACGTCTCAAAGGCTTAAAGCAACAGAAGTTTATTTCTTGTTCACACTGCATATTCATTTATCTTCTTTATGTTGTCCTCACTGGGGGGACCCATAGTGATGAGTGGGAACACTCCTGATGGCTTGGACAGAGGGACAGAGAGCATGATGATACCTGTTTCCTGCCACTGAGTCCTGGTGGCCTTTAAGATGCCTATGGGAAGGGGATTAGGCTCCTGCTGCCTGTCCCTGTCCTGCCTTGTCAGTCCTTGGACATTTTGCATGTTCCATCCCCTACCTGGATGTGGCCTGTAGGGGCAGCCACCTTTCCTAGAAGCAGAAGCAGGTAGTGCTACCCAGGCCAGGGAATGGGAAGACCAACATTGCCACATGCAGAAGAGTGTCTCCCTCAGGCCCTGGTCCTCCGCACGTTTGTGGGACTCAGGGATTGAGCTTGCAGCCGTAGGGGTATGGAAAGCAGTGGTGGTGAGGTGACTGAAGGTGGACTCCCACTGGGGATGGGATTGAGTGTGGGGCTAGATCCCTGGTCTGTAGAAGGGAGTAGCAACCCTCTGTTAGTTACGTTTTCCCCCTCAGGCCACCTTAGCAGGATTTTAAGGAGTCATTCACACTGTGGCCCTTAATTTTGTGCCTGGTCACCTGCTTGGTCTCTGGTGATTTCCCTCGGGGCTAGCAGACACTGTTGGAGGTGGTAAGGCCTCAGGTTCTTCCGCCTCATGATTAACTCACTCTCCTTAGTTAGGCATATTTCCACCTTTTCCAGGGCCTCCGTTTTTCTACTAGTGGAGTGAGAGGTGGTGGTGGTCTCCAGCAGTGGTCCCACTCTTGGCAGGCCATCAGAGTACCCAGGTTGCTGCGTAGAATGAAGTTTTGATAGCCCTTGGTCTAGGTGAATGCCTGGGTTTGTTTGCTTATCTTCCATTATAGCAGTGTCCTCTTTTAACTGTGAATCAGGGAGGTTATTCATAGCATCTTCACATCCATTTTCTCCCTTAACTGCGTATGCTTTTGGTTTAGACAGGGCAAGTGAAAGCGCAGGCCCTGGCAGGGAGGCAGTGTCCAGTGCCTCTGCCGATTAAACGTGGAGATGTGAAGTTGAATAACCCTGTCCAGCTTGCAGAGTGAACAGTGGTGAGGCAAGCTTTCAAGTTGCATCTACTTTCTAGTTGAGTGACCTACACAAGTCTTTTTTTTTTTTTCTTCCTGGAAAAAAAAAAAGTTGTCTAATTTTCTCATCTGTAAAGTGAAAAGAATCAAGGCTGCCTTTCCTGTCTCACCGGGTTGCAGTGAAGCATGAGTACACTGAGAAACAAGATCCAAAGCCCCTGAGTTAGGCCTGACACTGGTGTGAGACAGCTGCCATCTCTGGTGGCACTCAGCAAGTGCTCACCAGCAGCTGATTCTGGAAACCCCACTTCCTCCACTCTTGGGCTTGGTGGGGTTGGGTAGGGTTGGGTGGGGCTGTGGTTTTCTTTTAGGAGGCAGCAGGCCAGGCCTGGAGACCAGAGCTTAAGTGGGCCTGGGCAGGCTGGGATTGAACACCCCTTGCGGTCTGTTCTGCCTCCCAACTGAGCAGTCAGGGAGAAGGCCTAGAGCCTGTGCCTTTCAGCTAGATAGCTGGAGGAACTGGCTCCTCCCTCCTTAGGCTGTGCTGGCCTGAGCTGGGAGCCTGAGAGCTGGGGCAGTTGTCTCTAAAGTGGCTTCTGGGATTCCGGTAAGAGGTGAGCTCCTGGTGCTACCTCAGAGCCTTTGTGGTTTCCTGGCATTTGGGAGAGCTGGAGTTGGGCTGTCCTGCATGGATAAGGTTTGGGGAGGGGCCGGAACAAGGGGCTAGTGAATCTTCTCTGGGTTTTTCCTGCCTGACTATGCATCCCAGCTGTTGGGGCCTGTGCTCCTATACACCCCACGGCCTTGAGAGGAGTTCGTAGCCGTAACATCCAGGAGAGAGGCCCCAGAGCAGTGGAAGGAAATGTGTCTCTCCCGAATCTCTTTTGTTTGTACCCCGAGGTCTGAGTGGTGATCCTGGGGATGCTGTGGGACTCTCAGCAGTAGGAATGTGTCTGTCCCCAATCTAGGTGTCCGCCAGCTGTGCTCAGGGTCCTCTTCTGTGTCCCTGGGCCAGGCAGACAGGGTCTTTTTCTGGGGCTTGGTAGGGGAGGTCAGCCACAGCCCCAGACCAAGTAGTTTACACACCCTGAGTGAGGGGTGGGAGCAACGGGTCCAGGAAGACTTAGGGAGCTGGTTAAAGAAAAACTTATTCTGACGCTTGTTAAACTGGTAAGGTAGTCTGTATTTACGACTTGCAGTAGGTGTAAGGATTATGGCAATGGGATTTTGCAGTAGGGGAGAGAGAGTGGGCCAACTTCAAATACAACAAAGAAAAGTGGGAACTTACAGCCAAGGAGCAGAGTGTGGGGCCTCCTAAACATTTCTAAGAGGGTAGGGAAATTTTTACTAAACTTAGCTAAGTGAATTCTTGTTGCAGGCAGACCAGGGTGATCAGGTTTTACCTGGGAGATAGCAGAAGATGAGAAATACGATCAGATATCCAGGGTGATTAGATATTGAGGGTGGGGGATTCTGGTTAACAGGATTTTTGCTAAAACTAGGCTCTGAGAGAATGGAGCTAGGAGCCCTAGGTCAGGACCAGGTGAGCAGAGGGCTCAGAGAAATGAAGTTTGGTCAGGGACAGAATCTCTGTCAGTATCCCGTGGCTGGCAGTGTCCTGTCCATTCTTCTTGCACTGGCCTGTCCCTCAGGAGACAGGTGTGAGTGGTCCTGAGCTTGGGCCAGTGCAAGAATAGGGGACAGATTTCTCTCCTTGTAGGTGTTCCTTCTTGTGTCACTCTCTTTTTTTCCAGAAACCTTGGTCCTTTTCAGCATCTGCTGGCCCCTTGTCCCTTGGCTCCCTTACTCTTGGCCTGCTGGATTTCCCCTCTGCACCCAGGAAATCGCATGGACCTGGGTCCTCATATCCCTACAACCCACCAATTTTGCTGCTTGTAACAGCTATCCCCCGCTAGCCTTCTATTGCCAAATCTGTTGGCTGTCAGACCACAGCCATTTTATTCTGGACTACTCTTTTTTTTTTTTTTTGCCTCTAAAACTGAGCTCTTGCTGCAATTTGTGTTTCCTGTTCTCCCTGTCCTGGACAAACCAGTCTGACAACTTTGTGGTTCTCTCTCCACAGCCTCCATCAGCCTGCGGATTGACTGTCCCATTTGTTTGAGCTGGGCAGAGGGAGGTGCTGTGGGGGATCTCTTCCTCTTGCCTGGACTGCACACTCCTGGGGCCTTCTAGCCAGAGCTCCTGGGAGCTTCACCAGCTTCCTTCTGTCTTAGGCCTTCAGGTCCCTGCATCCAGCCTACCTTGTTCCTCCTTCATGCGTGAGGCTCCTCTTTTTCTCTCTGGCCCTCCTCTCTGCTTGATCAGACTCTGCCTCTCTTGAGGGCCGGCTCCCTCCAGCCTCCCCTGCACAGGTGACCCTGTTTGGCCTGCCTCCTTTTCTTGAGGCTGATCTTGTCTCAACAGTCAGCTTTTCAGGAACCAGGCTCTTGCTGTAATAAGGAAAACCTGTCAGCTGTGGATGGGGCCTTCCCTCCTTCCCAGAGGCTCTGTGGCCAGCTTCCACCCTTGCAGCGGAACAGTGATGGTGACTGAACCCTGCTCTCTGCAGCCGTCCTGCCTGCCACATTCATTGTGTTTTGTTACTCTAGTAGCTTCCTGTAAAATACAAGTGATAAACGCGGATAGGTTTTTGAGGGGGGCATGCCAAAATCAGAGTTGGTGGTAGTGGTGGGGGATTCATTCCCAAGGGCTCTGAGATGCTAAGTGTGTAAGCAAAGAGGAGCAAGTGGCATGTGCCCAGGATGGGGTGGGGTGGGCAGGTTTAGTTGAGGGCTCCTCTGGCGTAGGGTAGCCCTGACACTCCCCTCCATGGCATGATCGATGAGGTGGCAAAGGCAGGTGCCAGGATTTGGTGTGTTGAGGATTAGTGCCTGGGGTGGGCTCTGCTCACTCCTGCAGAAAGACAGAGAGGGGCTGGTCTTGGTTTCACAGAGGATTGTACGATTACAGGCAAGACCTGCTGAGGGCTTACACTGAGCCACAGAGAGGAGCAGAATGAGATATGAGGGCTTCAAGTGCCAGTGTGATTCTCACTGTTGTGAGATCTCATTTGTGCCTTTTTTTTTTTCTTGAGACAGGGTCTCACTCTGTTGCCCAGGCTGCAGTGCAGTGCCCTATCACAACTGCAGCTTCCACCTTCCTGGCTCAAGTGATCCTCCCGCCTCAGCCTCCTGAGTAACAGGGACCACAGGCTTGCAGTACCACACCCAGCTAATTTAAAAAATTTTTTTGTAGAGATTGGATCTTGCTATGTTGCCTAGGCTGGTGTCAAACTCCTGGGCACTTCATTTGTGCTTCTTAATTCAGGCGCTACTTGTTGAACATATTTAGCAGTCTTGAGAAAGCATCTTATTCTGTAAGGGGAACCAAATATACCCATTCCCCTTCTCTGGCCTTCTTTCCCTGTGGTCTGGGCAGTCTTTGAGCTTGAGGTCATTAGGAGGTGTTTATTTCTGTCTGCTCTGGTGGCCTCTAGGGGGTGGCAGTGGGGTGGGATGGGATGTGATGGGATGTGATGTGATGGGGTGGGGTGAGGTGGGGGAGTTATTCTATATAGATAGAGTTCTGTTTGTGAACCACTCCCTGCCATCCACATCTCTCACTCAAATGGTCTGGCCGGTCCAGGTTCTAATGGTCATTGTGTCATTCCCCTCAGCAGCAGGAAAGGCTGGAATGGTTTTTGTATTGTTCCTTAGGGGGAAAAATCACTTGGAGGAAGTATATCAGTGCTTCTGAGTGCAGAGTATTTATTGACACGTCAGTTAAAGGAAGCTTTTAAACAACATATATGTATCCCTTTAGTGAGGAATAAATCTACAAGTGCATCTCACAGCTCCGTTTTGCAGCTTCCGTTTCCTGGAAGGTACATGGAGTTTAGTGGTTAGGGAATGGGGTTTTGAGCTGGGATTTTGGAGAAACTGTTTTTAGCCTATCCTTGGAATTGGGCCAGGCCTAGAAATCTGTTGAAATAGCTTTCTTTAGTTGCTGAAACTGGGATGTTGTTCATAGCACTAGGACCTCGAGCTCCACTGATGAGTGGGGAGGGCTCAGAGAAGGGTCTCTGTGGAGGCCTGGGATGCCTGGGTTTCAGCCCCCTCTCCTGCATCGCATACATTGCCTGGACCTTAGGGTCTTACAGTTTTATCACGAAGTGGGCTTGGCAGCAGATGGTCCGGTTTCTTTTGTGCCTTTGTCAGAATCTGCTCTTGCTCTTCTTAGGAAAACTTTCTATTTCGGGACTTGGGGTGGAGTCTTAAGTGAGTTGGTGAGTCTTTATTCCTGAGGGTGCTACTGCCTGACCCCCTCCTTCCCCTTGATTCCTTTCCCCTCCCTGTTAACTCTGCCTTGTTTTAGGGAAACACCAGAAGCTGCCTGCAGACAGCTACAGGTAAAATTGTGTGTCTAGCCACAAACTTCAGGTGTTTTAAATATTAATTTAGATTTAGCATTTTTATTTACAAAAATGTATACATGATGAAAAACACATAACAAAGATACACAGTGAAAACTCCTATTTCTATCCCTGACCCCTTCAGTTCTACTCCTCTGAGGCCCCTGTCACCAGATGTTCAGTGCCTAGTCAAGCGTGTCTGTATTCCTCTCTTGTTTATTACCCCAGTGGTAAACTAATTACGCTGTTTTGCACTTCCTGATTTTTACTCTAAAAATTTATCCCAGGATTGTTCCATTTTAGCACACATAGTTTAGTCCATTCTTTTTAACAGCAGTGCATGATTCTGCTGTACAGTGAATGATGACTCACTTTACCAGCCCCCTATTGATGGATTTTGAGGTTTCTTTCAGTATTTTGTTTCTATAGGCTAAGCTGCAGGAGTGTCTCATGCATGCTCTAGGTCTGTAGTGGAAATGACTAGATGCGGAGTTACTGCATTAGGTGTGTAAAAGGAAAAGAAACATGCGGCTTTGCTTCCGAAAGGGGGAATGAAAGTTTACGAAGTTTTATTTTGGAGGGATCTTGGCCTTCTACAGAGACAAGAACTGGAGAAACTACTGGAAAGGCATGAGGGGTGCCAGCGTGTTGGTTCCCACCCAGGTCCGTCTTTGGTTCAGTTCAGGCCAGCCTGTCTCCATGAGCTCCATATTTACAGCCCTTGGCTGGCCCTGTGGGTCATGCTGCCTGTACCCCCAAAAGTGTGAGGAGTCAGCCAGAGCGAGCTGGGGTGTAGTGGGGGAGCAGGCTTCTCATAGTGGGTTCCAGCGGCCTCAGGACTTTGCAGGACCTGTGTAGGGTGTGAAGGGGGAGCCTTGGTTGCAACAAGCTGGAGCTGGCGTCAGCTTTTAGAGGAACAGATTTCCCTCAGTGTCAGGGGTTGGTGTGAGGATCGGCCCCCTGCTCTGGTCTCCCTTGGCCTTTCGTTGCTCTGCAGACCTCCCTGTTCAGGCCGCGTTGGGCCTGATTGCCACCCTGTGATTTTAAAAGCCTGTGTAAAGGGCACCTGGTGAAAATAATAGATGGGTTTTGTGTTTTGAGCAGGCGCTTCCTTTCAGAACAGAAACGGGGTATGGTTCTTCCTGGGATGAGTGGGGAAGGAGGAACAGTCGTGAGGGCATGTTGGAGGCGCCCACTCTGTATTGGGAGCTCTCTGGTTGTTTCCCTGTGTGGCTCTCACTGCCCCATGCCAGGGCAGGGTGGGAAGCAGGGAGATTTTAGGGCTGGCTGGCAGATAGTCCTCCTAAATAGACCCTGACCTGGTGGGTTTGAGATCTGTGTCCCTGCCATGGCTCTCCCACCCTTCTAGTCAGAGAGCTTCTCACCATTGCAGTTACATGTAGTCCCTGTGAGAACGCCAGAGCTTCCCACGTGCAGCTCGTTGTCTGGGCCTGGGTCCTTGGTAGCACAGAGGTTTCTATTGTGGCCTGGTGGCAGTGCGGGCTGACCTGTGGGGTTGAGGAGGCGGGACCTGGGGCCTCACAGTGGAGCTATTCAGGGGCTCTGCCCTGGTTCCTGCTGCTTCCCATTGTAGGTTTTTTTTGGGGGGTGGGGTGGGAGGGGACTAGAAAAGGAGGCAAGGGGGAGAGGGAGTGGTCAGTGCAGCTATTGTTGCTGGTAGCAGGAGCCCATTATGCTTAATAGAGGTCCATTTGCAGAGAGCCTTGAGCCACTCCAAGGCCCATGATGTGTTCTCAGATTCTAGTTTCTGCATCTGTCAAGATCCCCCTTCGCCCTTCTCAGGTCCCTGTGCTTGCCTGGAACACCTCTAGGTAAGAGTTCTGAGCAGCTGCGCAAGGAACAGGAGTGGCCGGTGCCAGGCTTGTCGGCCACCTGCCCACTGCTTTGGGGAGTGAGTTCTGCCCAGTCTTCCTGGCCCAGCTGTGCCCTTGGGTGGGGGCCAGGCACGTGCCTGGGTTGCTGTTAGTCTCCCAGGCCCCCCACTTTCTTTGTGCCTCAGTGCTCAGCCCAGTGTCCCCTGTTCCTCACGCGAGCACTCAGCTGCTGAAAAGCCTGTGTGCTGGCAGCTCAGCCTGCAGCCACCCCCGCTGCAGGAGCCACAGCCATTTTCCTTTGTTCTGCCATCTCCGGGCTCTTGAATCTCAGGCTGGCAGCGGGCAGCAGCCAGCCAGCACACAGCGCCGGCGAAGTGGAAACCCTTGTGACATGAATCTGCCCACTGAGCTAAAGGCATGGGAGCCCCCTGACTGCACCCCTGATTCCTCTGGCTATACCCCTATCTCCCAGCCATGCTGAGAGAAGCACAGAGTCTCCCCTCTTACTGGATCACAAAGATAGTGACACCTACAGTGGGAACAGAGAGAGGTCTCACCTGTTTTGGGCCACCGAGGGTGCACACTAAAGAGAGAGGGAGTTAGCCTCCAGGTCTTCGGCAGAAAAAGCCACTCCGAGACACAAAGGATGCTCGTTCTTAATCTCCTGGTCCTTGTTGAAAATAGAGGCAGTGTTGGTTGAGAATATTTTTTATTTTGGTCTCTATGGTTATGAGGACTTTTCTCTAACTGAGGGGAACTGTCCCCTGCTCCTTCATATCTGAATCTCTCCTTTCTCTCCCTGACCACTTTTTGGTGGGCAAAATGAGCATTCTCTCTGAGGGTACAATTTTAGCTCTGTGTGGGGTTGCAGGCGGGGTGAAGGCCACTGTCACCCACTGTCTGACTTCTCTATCTGAGGTGTGCCCGCCCCAACCCATACTGTCTCCTTTCTAAACCACAGCCAGAATCTGTAAGGCACCTGCCTTTGAAATAGAGTTGTTTTGTATAGAACTCATAACTCCCACTAGTTTTCATGTGTTTAGCGTTTTATCTCACCCTTTCAAAACCCATCCTGGCTGTCTTATTTGATTCTCTTATCAGCCAAGTCTTACAAATCAGGAAGCAAGCCTCAGCCCCAGATAGGGTTGCACCTTGGAGTGTCCTCATTTTATTTTATTTTTTGACATGGAATCTTGCTCTGTTGCCCAGGCTGGAGTGCAGTGGCATGCGTATGGTTTAGTGTAGCCCTGGCCTCCCAGGCTCAAGTGATTTTCCTGCCTCAACTTTCCCAGTAGCTGAGACCACAGGCACGTACCACCATGCGCGACTAATTTTTAAAAATTTTTCATAGAGACAGGCTCTTGCTATGTTGCCTTGGCTGTTCTCGAACTCATCATCTGGGTTCAAGCTGTCCACCTCAGACTCCCGAAGCACTAGGATTATAGGTGTGAGTCACAGCACCCAGCCCTTATTTTAGCAAATGTTGTAGCACCTACAGGACTCAAAGCAAAAAGTGCTGGTGCTCACCGTGAAAGGCGTTGAAACACAGATGCCACTTAGCAGGGGAGGGGTATGTTAACAGAAAAACCAAAGTCTCTAAAATATTTTGAAGAGGTTTATTCCAATCCAGTGAGTGTCTGTGGCCCGGGAAAAGCACAGTAGTCTCAAGAGGTCCAGGGAAAGGGAGCCTGAGGCTGTCGGATTACAGTTTTGTTTTATACATTTTAAGGAGGCAAAAGTTACAGGCAAAGGCATAAGTCAGTATATGGAAGATATGCATTGGTTAAGCCCAGAAAGGTGGGATATCGTGAAACGGGCTTACAGGTCATAGGTGCGTTCAGAGATTCTTTTTTTTTTTTTTTTTTTTAGACGGAGTCTCGCTCTGTCGCCCAGGCTGGAGTGCAGTGGCCAAATCTTCAGCTCACTGCAATCTCCGCCTCCCGGGTTCACGCCATTCTCCTGCCTCAGCCTCCCGAGCAGCTGGGACTACAGGTGCCCGCCACCTCGCTCGGCTAGTTTTTTGTATTTTAGTAGAGACGGGGTTTCACCGTGTTAGCCAGGATGGCCTCGATCTCCTGACCTTGTGATCCGCCCGCCTCGGCCTCCCAAAGTGCTGGGATTACAGGCTTGAGCCACCGCGCCCGGCCGAGATTCTTTAGTTTGCAATTACCGGCCGAGATTCTTTAGTTTGCAATTAGTTAAAGGAGTAAAGCTTTGTCCAAAAACTTAGAGTCAGCAGAAAGGACTGGTAAATAAGGAAGTCCATTAACCAATACACTGGGTTACAGCAGTGGGGTGAGTGACTTAACCCTTGTCTGGCATGGCCTTTGATCCTCTTTATATTTCGATATCTTATTGTCACAAAGAGTCTTGTTTCTTAGTCTTAATGATCTCTATTTTAATATTAATGATGGTCAGTTGTTGTGTCTAAATCCCGAAATGGAGGAGGTATGTAATGAGGCCTTTCCAACCTCCCTTCTCGTTGTGGCCAAGAGCCGTTTTTCAGGTTTCTCTGGGGTCCTCGTGGCCAAGAGGGTCTGTTTAGTTGGTTATGGGGCTTAGAATTTTATTTTTAGTTTACAGGTTGTTGGACCCAAACAAGACTGGGAAAGTCATGATTGAGGCAGCTCAGTATATTCTTTCTGGGAAAAACACATGAATGTAGAAGCTGGGGTTTGAATTTTGGCTTACTGGGTGACCTTGGCGGGTCACTTCCCGGGGTGCAGATTCTGACTGGAAAATGGAAGTGCTGCTTAGAGGAACTCCGGGAACATTTTAGCTGTAACCCTTGGAGTTCTGTGAATCTAACTCCAAAATGGTTGGTCACAACCTGGAATCTCTCTTGCCAACTCAGGATCCTTTGGAAGAAAATGTCATCAGATGGAATGAACAAAGGACCCCTCTTTTCCTGGGCGTTTCTTCCTCAGGTTCTTGATCGGTGGTGATGATCACCTCAAAAGGTGCCTGTAGTTTTCAAATGGAAACCGATCCACCCGGAGCCCAGACACACACTCCCAGTTCTCAGGTGCTGAGTGTGGCCCCTGGAGCTCACTGATGAGTAGTCTTACCTTGGACCTTGCCTTGGCTTTTCTTGGAAATGGCACATTACTTTTGTTTATTAGTGTAGCCCCTCTCTTGTGAAGTGGAATCCAGGGAGAGGGAAGTAAAGCTTTTAATTTTACCTCTTGCCAAAGTGAGGCCAAGCTCTTAAATGTAAAACAAACTTGTTAAAAGTAAAAACGAAAACAATATACCCATGCCTCTTTGGGGGTGGAGACTCGGTTTAAATTTTGCCTCTATTTTGTTAACAGGTTCTAGGAGACAAAATGTTCTTTTCCTGGTAACCTTTCAGGCTGTGTTTCTGGCCCTTTATCTGCCTTTCCTGGCCCAGCCTCCATCCTCTGGGCCCGCCAGCCCTAATGAGCACTGCGTGCCAGGCCCCCCTGTGCCTGCTGCCCGTCTGACTTCCTCCCATTGTCTTCAGGGTACAGCCTGTGTCACTACTGCTGTAGGCTGTGTTTCTGCTGGGCACGACATAGGAGGGCGGTAGTCTTGGAAGAGGCAGGTCTCTATCATTTGGTTAGAGTAGCTTTTACAGCTGAGAAATGGGAATAAAAATAATCTGTGAGAATCCAGTGGGATGCACCAAAATCCCGAACAAATCCCAAAATTAAAGCATTCCTCCAGGGAAGCTGATTGCATCCTCGCAAATCAAGCACAATAAAGATGGGTGGCTTTCTTCCCATGACTTGCTTGAATGGTTGTTTTCCTTCTGTGTGTCAGTGTTACCTCCTTACTATTCAAAGTGCCATCCACAGACCTGCTGATAGGCAGGGTGGGCATCACCTGGGAGCTTACTGAGCTGTAGAACCTTGAGGGCCTCCATCCAGATCAGCTGAATCAGAATTTGCATTGTTAACAAGGTGACCCAAGTGATTCGAATGCTTTTTAAATTTTTATTTTTTATTTTTTGTGAGATAGGGTCTGACTCTGCACTCAGTGGTACAATTAAGGCTCGCTACAACCTTTACCTCCTGGATTCAAGCAGTCCGCCAAAGTGCTGGGATTACAGGCCCAAGCCACCGTGCCTGGCCTGAATGCACTTTCATGTTTGAGAAGCATAGCTTCAGCCAGCTGCACTGTCATGCTTGGGACTTTGCTTTGTTAGTCTGTTTCGTGGTTTTGCAGTCTTTACCCGCTTGCTTTCCTGAAAGTTGCCGACTTTAAATAGGTTCACCAGCCTTGGCTCTGCAGTCCTTCCCCTCTGGGTGTGCAGTGTACAGCAGTTATTCCTCGGTGCTGGCGATGTCTTGGGAATGGAGCTAGATCGAGAAAGCCCCCTTGGCCCACAGCCCTGCTGTCGAGGTTATCTTTGGGGCATGGGGTGGGGTGGGGTGGGGATAACTGGAGCCCTCCTGGGTGAAAGGGCAGCCCTAAGCCACCCTGGCCATCTGGTGCCACTTGCCCCGCCCTGTTCCAGCTGGAGAACAGGATCAGAATCAGGTCATAAATGTTTGCTTTTGGAAGAAACACAAAGCATTTTCTATAAAGATGTTTTGGTGTATGTTGAAGATAAATAAATAGTCCAGAAGAGGGACTGTAAATTTGTATTTTATAGTAGTTTTGCAGCAGAAAACAGTTTGAGGTGGCTCTCCTGATTTCACTGTACTGCCTGCACAACCCCTGCATTCTGGCGAAGGTTGGGGCTTTGTGGGGAAGAGCTTGCGTCCCTGGGAATGAGACCCTGACTCTCCTGTTTAGCTACCCAAGGGGCCCCCTGCCTTTCTAGCTCTGTTTTAGGGGATGATCTGCTTTCTCCTGACTCTTGATTTCCTCTCAGCCTTTTCCAGTAGTTTCTCACCATTGATTTGCAGTTTAAAAAATTCTGCCCCCGCTTCCTCCTCTCTTTTGACATTCACAAGGCACACTTAGTTTTATTTTTCCCCACTGGGCTTCACTTTTCATGGCTTCTTTGGAAAGGATTTTGTTTGTTTGTTTTGTTTTAGCTCTGTAAATCTTTTCCCCTGGGCTGGGGGAGACAGGCCTGGGGTGGGCTGGAAAGTGTCCCATCCTAGACTCAGAAATTTACCAGTTTGCCATCCTTTGAGGTGGGGTTTTTGTCTTAAAACACAGTACGGTTGTCCCTTGGTGTCCTGTCTCCAAGGGAGATTGGTTTTAGCCCCCGCACTTAGTAGTATTTGCATATAACCTATGTACTTCCTCCCATATACTTTAAATCATCTCTAGATTACTTATAATAACTCATATAGTGTAAATGCAATGTAAGTATTATATAATTTAAAGCATTTGTACTTTTTCTTTTTTTCTTTTTGAGACAGAGTCTTGCTCTGTTGCCCAGGCTGGTGAGCAATGGCCCATTCTCAGCTCACTGCAACCTCCGCCTTCCAGATTCAAGCAATTCTCTTGTCTCAGCTTCCTGAGTAGCTGAGACTATAGGCGTGCGCCACCAGGCCCAGCTAATTTTTCTGTTTTTATTAGAGACGGGGTTTCACTTAGGTGATGTTGAACATTAGGTTGGTGTTGAACTTCTGACCTCAGGTGATCCACTCACCTCGGCCTCCCAAAGTGTTGGGATTACAGGTATGAACCGCTGTGCCCAGCCTTTCCTGAATATTTTTGATCCTGGTTACTTGAATCTGTGGATGTGGAACCTGTGGATATATGGAAGACTGACAGTATATTCTAGCTGACTGTGCAATTTTGTATACAAAGATTTTTAAGCATCTTACAGCCATAATCTTTATGCCTTTCAGGCATGGAAACATAGAGCATGAGGAGTAAATATAATTATAAACTCTCTTAGGTAGTGTCTTTGTGACCTGTACAAAGAGAATACTTCAAATCTGCATTAGGCATGTAGGTCAAATCCCTGCAGCCTACTGGAACAGCTCCTATAACAGCCAGCCTTTAAAGACCCAGTTATTGGAGCAAAGTTTATTTCTCCCCAGGAACGGGCCACTCATCATTTGGAAAATGTGGTGTTCAGGACTGGTTCCCTCCCTGACGGTGTCAGCCCTGCAAGGATGACCATGCTGGTTTTGTCTTGGTATCATCATGCAGGTCCCAGCCTGGAGCTGGGGATACACTGAAGGCTCTGTTAATCATCTTCATTGGAGGGTCAGTCTCAGGGTGAGAGAGTTGCCTGCTGCCAGGTTGGGTTGTAGTGTGTTCCTCCCTATCTTCAGGCACAGCTCTCGATCCCAAACTGGGGAGCTTCTAAATGTGCTGCCCTCATCTAGTACACATTTAAAACAGCTGCTCTAGGGAGCATTTCCTGACCAGCTTGTCACCACCACCACCACCACCACCACCTCCTCCTCTCTGCCCTCCAGCACCTATTTGACTGCATTTAGTGAAGGCAGTCATATTCTGAGTCCCCTGAGTCAGGCACAGTTCCCACTCTGAGTTGGAGTTGGTCTCCACGGCCTCATTCTGGGTGTCTTGCATGCAGCAGTGCCCTGAACATGTAGAAACAAGTCTTCAGGTGCTTGTCTCCCACAGCAAAAGCCTTTTCACTCCATGGGCTTGGCAAGCGAGCCTGTGCACTGATGGATTGCTAGGTGGGTTGCTTCAACCTTGCTGATCTAGGGAGGCCACAGGGCCCAGCCCAGTCCTCCTGAAGTCTGGAGGCACAGCACCTTGGCATGGGTTCTTGTTCACGTTGGGAATACTAGTGTAGATTGGGCCCAGACTCTCCACATTTGTTTGCAACTGGGTGAGAAAGAGGCTCTGATGTGCTCTTACCAGGGGCATGTAAAAGGATGCTGTGTGTAGACATTTCTTGTAGACTTAGATTTCCAGAAACAGGCCTGTCATGATGATCAGGGTATGGGGCACGTGCACCAAGCTTGCCTTGGCCTGCCATCCTCCCGTGAGTGGGCAGCTTCACCTTCAATGGCAGAGGGAAGTAGGTGGCGACATCAACTTGGAAGCCAAGGTGCCAGCTCTCCTTTTGCCCAGCCATTTGAGAAGTGGGGGTAGGGTGGTTGGCAGGTGTGGGTGACCAGGCCCTGCCTCACCTGGGTGGGCAGGTGTTGCCCTGAGGCTGCTGGTGCAGTTGAATGAGCTGCCTGATGAATCATTCTGAAAATCTCTAATGGGTGCTGGGCGTGGTTGCTCATGCCTGTGGTCCCAGCACTTTGAGAGCCCGAGGCAGTAGGATGGCTTAAGCAGGAGTTTGAGACCAGCCTGGGCAACATAGGGAGACCCCATCTCCCTATGTAGCTGGGACTGCAGGTGTGCAATGAGGCGGGAAGCTCACTTGAACCCAGAAGGTCAAGGCTGCAGTGACCTTCTGCACTCCAGCCTGGGTCACAGAGTGAAACTCTGTCTCAAAAACGTAAAAGTGAAAATCTCCAGTGGGGCCCAAGGCCTGAATGTGTTTTTTGCTTTTTTTTTTTTTTTAAGAAGGACCACAAACTCTGTGTTTGAGTTACTTGATGCCAGTTATTTTGTAGAATCTCTCTTAATTTAAGTTTGTTTGTTGTTTCCTCATGGTTAGATGCAAGATTTGCAGTTTTGTCAGAAATACTGGAGAAATGGTGAGTCCTGGGTACATCCCCGTGGGAGGCACATGATGTGGGTCTGAGTCATTACCGGTGATACTAACAATGATCACTTGCTTATGGTGATGTCTGCTGGGTTTCTCTCCTCTAGCTTACTGTTTTGTTCTTTTGTGAGTGTCCTGTGGGGAGATACTTTGAGACTATGCAAATACAGTATGCTATTTCACATCAAACTCATCACTGGTTTTAGGACCTGTTGCAGATTCTTGGCATAGTCGGTTGTTTCTGTCATGGGTGTTGAATGCGATGATTTAATTCCATGATTCCTCCTACATTTATCATTTAACTATACGGAACTGCTGTAGCTATGTATCATTGTGCTACACAGAACTTTTCCTTCTCTCCTGTTTGTTTATCTCTGTGTGTGTATTAGAATGGGCTCATGAATTCTTATTTTATTCAATGAGTTAAAATCCATTGTTATTATTGTTTATTTTGCCACTCAGATTGTTCCAGATTTGGCCAGTGGGGGCTTTTTCAAGCTGCTGTGAATGACAGCTCTTCAAAACATGCATTTCCAGGCCTATTACAGTTCTGTTGAACTAGTCGCCATAGGATTCTGGAGGCAGCTGCTTGAGCCATTCTGCTGTCCTGTGGAGCGTGGCATCAGCTGCACCAGGCCCGTGGTTTTTAGTGTGCACCTTGTGAAGTCTCCCTTTCCCCAGCCACCTGAAGATAAAAGTGTCCTGCTCTGCCTGCCTCTATGTTGGGTTTCTGGGTCAGAGTTTCTGTGAACAAAGCCTCCTGTAGTTTAAAAAATAATAAAAATAGTAAGCTTGGAAGTCACTGGACTAGGTGACCTCCATTCCAGGCCCAGTGCTTTTCCTGCTGAGGCCTCCCCTGACCCACATCCACCCACTCTGCTGCTTTCCTGGTGACAGCACTGAGGTAGACAGAGGCCTCCTCTCACCAGGTTAATGAGGAGGCCCCTCGGTGTCCTGAAACTCAGCAGGTTTTGGGTTGTGGGGTTTTGGTGGTGGAAATTCACAGTGCTTCAGTCGCTAATATCAGGGATTTTACAGGATGCCAGGCACTGAGACCCTCAGGCCCATTGGAGAGCCCAGTGGAGCTCAGGGCTGGGGCCCAGCCTCTCCTGCGCCTCTGCGTGGAGGCCGTCCAGAGCTGGCGGTCAGGGGCTTGATGACCTTGGAAGCCGGGGGCCCACCTTCACCACACTGTGCCAGGGTAGTGTTTGTCACCCTGTGATAAAGTAGGGGATCCAGCCCCCCCCCCCGACATTGTGCAGCTGTGTAGTGACTTCCCACAGTAAAGAGTCAAACTTCTTCACCCCAGTGAGTGGTTGCTGCCACCATGGTGTTTGTTTTTTTTAATTACTTTTTTTTTCTCTTTTGATATAATCCATAGGTTCACATGCCATGGTGTCTGATTTTGCAGTGTTTCTGGTGGCCCCTGGGTGTGGTGTTTGGGTTAATGAGGGAATGGATCAGGGATGTACATGGACAGTTCTGGCTCTAAGGGGTGAGTCAGAAAGAGCCGAGCCCCTCCTTCCACCCTCAGAGGGTGAGATTCCTGTGGGCAGCTGAGCAGCCTGCCCTGGCCTGCCTTAGTGATTCTCTTTCCTACTGGGGCCCATTCCCTTTCATATTCGCCTGCCTCCTCCTAGGCTTCTCTCCCTGGGCCTGCCTGTTCCTTTGGCCTGTCTGTTCCTTTGGCCTGTGAATGTTCCCCAGCACCTAGTGGGCTCTAGAGACCCCCTTCTCAGATGGTAGGAATGTCCAGGCCCCAGGTGCTACTGGAGGTGCAGCAGGAACTCCACCTTCCTTGGGGGATGTGGCTGCCCTTCCCTGGGATGGGCCTGTGATCAGGTCAGAGGCCAGTTCTGGGAGCCTGAAAGGCCAAGTGGTGTTGAAGGATTGGCTTCAGAGAATGAGAGGGAAGGGGATAGCAAGGATAATTTGGGGGCATGGGGTGTAGCTCAGGATATGGGTGGTGGGTGTTGTCATTGTCAGTTGGGTCCTTAGGAAAAAGAGGGGCCAGAGGAGGGGTGGGGTTAGAGGTAGAGAGCTGGGTAAGAGACCTTCAGACCTTCCCTGTGAGGTCATGAGGAACGACCTGTGCCCTCAGGAGGGGAAGGGAGAGGAGTGAAGGGGAGGGGAGGGGAGGTATTGGAGCGGGAGGAGTTTAGGAAAGCTCCTGAGTGTCTGGGTGGGTGAAGGCTTAGGGATCCAGGTGGGGCCCCTTGGTCCATGCTCTGTCTGCTATTTGTGCCTGGTGCTTGTGTGGAAAGATGCAGATCTCTGGAACCGTCAGCAGAGTAGTGTTGGAGGGTTGTGAGGCATGTGATTATCCCATAGGAGGGGCAGACACTCCAGGGACGTCACTCCAGGGAAGCCTGGGGAACTCGCAGTGCCTCTGTGCAGGGTCAGGCCACATGGTTTGGGCCTGGCTTTCCCAACACTCAGTTCACTTTTCTCCACTGTCGTGTCATCCGGCTTCCTTCCTTTGGGGCTTCTCTCCCCTCTTCCTCCCTCGTGACCTTTTATTTATATATAAAAAATGAGCCTATTGTCTCAGAGCTTCTCAAATTTTCATCTTATTCAGGATCTTAGTGAAATGCAGATTGAAGGGAATTGAGATTTCACATTTCCAGCAAGCTCCTGAAATGGGCATCATCCAAAGAGGGCAAGGCAGAATCAGGGGATGCTAAAGAACTGGAGGTAGAAGGAGACCCTTTTGGAAGGATGCAGGCGGCCATCCTCCCCGTCTGAAGGTCCCTGTGGGAGGAGCCAGGGGCCTGACTCCTTTGGGTATAGGGCTGCCAAGCACTGGCTGGAGTTTAATCTGGATCCAAGGCTCACAAACAGCTGGTTCTTGAGGGAGTTGTGTTGCAGTGATGTTTGATAGAGCTAATCTGGCAATAGGAGAGATAATGAACTTTTCTGTAAATCTAAAAGTTTTGGGCTGAGCGTGATGGCTCATGCTTATAATCCCAGCACTTTGGGAGACTGCAGAGGGAGGATCTCTTGAGCCAGGGGTTTGAGACTAGCCTGGGCAACATAGTGAAACCCTATTTCTACAAAAAAATTAAAAATTAACTTGGTGTGGTGGTATACACCTGTGGTCCCAGCTACTTGGGAGGCTGACGTGGGAGGACTATGCGAAGCTGGGAATTAAAGACCCTGTCTCTAAAAAGAGAAAAAAAGTTTTAAGTTAAAGGTCCACTCTGTTCCGAGGTGATGTTCTTTTTCTGCCCCCTTTCCCCATCCTTTTTTTTTGTTGTTGTTGAGACAGTGTCTCGCTCTGTCACCCAGGCTGGAGTGCAGTGGCGCGATTTCAGCTCACTGCAACTTCTGCCTCCTAGGTTCAAGCAGTTCTCTGCCTCAGCCTCCCAAGTAGCTGAGATTACAGGCGCCTGCCAGCACACCCGGCTAATTTTTGTATTTTCATAGAGACAGGGTTTCACCATCTTGGCCAGGCTGGTCTTGGACTCCTGACCTTGTGATTCACCTGCCTCGGCCTCCCAAAGTGCTGGGATTACAGGCGTGAGCCATGGTGCCCGACCTCCCCATCCTTTTTATACAGTCATCCCTCCATTGTCCAAGGGTGTTTGGTTCCAGGACACACCTCCTCCACGATGCCAAAATCCATAGATGCTCAAGTTCTTAATATGAAATGGTGTAGTATTTGCATATAACCTTCACACATTCTTTCCTAAACTTTAAACCATCTCCAAATTACTTAAAAATATCTAATACAGTGTGAAAGCTGGCTGCGTGCGGGGGCTCACGCTTATAATACAAGCATGTTTGGAGGCTGAGACAGGTGGATTGCTTGAGCCCGGGGGTTCGAGTCCAGCCTGGGCAACATAATGAGACCCTGTCTCTTCAAAAAATTTAAAAATCAGCTGGGCATGGTAACACACTCCTATAGTCCCAGCTGCTTGAGAGGCTGAGGCAGGATTGCTTGAGCCTGGGAGGTCTAGGCTGCAGTGAGCCAAGTTTGTACCATTGCACTCGAGCCTAGGCGACAGAGCAAGACCCTGTCTCAAAAACAAAAGTAAATGCTGTGGAAATAGTTGTTTACTGTATTTTTTTTTTTTTTTTTTTTTTTTGAGACGGAGTCTTACTCTGTTGCCCAGGCTATAGTGCAGTGGCATGATACCGGCTCACTGCAAGCTCTGCCTCCCAGATTCACGCCATTCTCCTGCCTCAGCCTCCCGAGTAGCTGGGACTACAGGCACCTGCCACCACACCTGGCTAATTTTTTGTGCTTTTAGTAGAGACGGGGTTTCACCATGTTAGCCAGGATGGTCTCGATCTCCTGAGCCCGTGATCCACCTGCTTCAGCCTCCCAAAGTGCTGGGATTGCAGGCGTTTTTACTGTATTTTTTACTTGTATCTTTTTTTTCCCCCAAATATTTTTCATTCCCAGTTGGCTGAATCCATGGATACAGAACTGTGGTTCCAGAAGGCTGCCTGTATTAAATCTCACAATTTCTATAGGTCAGAGGTCCAAGCCCAGCATAGCTCAACTTATTCCCTCCTTAGGGTCTCACAAAGCCCAAATCAAATTGTTGGCAGGGCTGTGCTCCTCTCTGGAGGCTCCAGGAAGAATCCACTTCCAGGCTCATTCAGGTTTTCAGCAGAGTGCAGTTTCTTGCTACAGTAGGACTGAGTCCTTGCTGACTATCAGCCAGGGCTACTCTTAGCCTTTAGAGCCCCTCACTGGTCCTTGCATGTGGCCCCTCTACTCAGATCCAGCAACAGTGCATCACATCCTGTTGCTGCTTCTCTGCTTTCCTCTTCTGCCCTCAGCTGGGAGGAAGCTGTGCTTTTAAGGGCTCATGTAATTACATTGGATTGCTCAGATGATGCCCCTATGTTAAGATCAGTTGATTAGTAACCTTAATTACATGTGCCAAGTCTCTTTTGCCCTTTCTTTTGTGTAATAATAGACTATACTTCCTGATTTTTTCACTTTGCTAAATAAAAAGGTGGCAATTAAAAATACTTTGAAATATTCCTAGAGGTCTTCTGAGTACAAAATAGTGGTCTGAGTAGACACATCTGATTTTGCTTTCTCCTAAAACCCCACATAAGATAAAGGGAGTTGTAAAAAAGAAATCAATGCATGAGGACAGGGAGAATGAGAAATAAAACAACAGCAAGAAAAATTTTGCAAGCAAAGAGTACATGAATGATTCGGTTTATAATGTAGGAGTGGAAGGCATGAGACTTTTTGGTGGGGGGAGGGGAACGTGGGCATCAGAGGTTGCTGAGTACAAGAATAGTTTGAAAGCAGCTGATGCAGTTATATCCTTCAATCCCTTTCCTTCCACCATGATGCTGGGTGTTGGCCTCTCTGACTTTAGCTGCCTGTTGCACATTTCTGCAGAAGGAAAAACCAAGGGCCTAGGAGCCTCCAGGTATTCTTGGGAGTTAATATAGAGACCACATCCATTCTCTAGCCTTCTAACCCCTTTTAGCTTCTAGAACATTGACAGCCAGGCCCTTACAGATGAAAAGGGTCTTCACTGTGGAATCTAACCAGCCCAAGATGGGAAAACAATACAAATGATGCTCACAGCAAGGATTTCCCAGCAAATGACCCAACCAGATCATCCGAGACAGAAACTTAGCTGCCCAGGGACTCAGAGCTTCCAGTTAGTTCCTGAGTCATTCATTCTTAGTCATGAGGACTGCCAGGTATTACTAGATGGCTAAAGAAAGTGCCTAATGGAGGAAAGCAAAACAAATGAGAAAAAGCAATTTGAAAGGAAGTCTATTTAGAGGAAAGAACATTTTGAAAAAAATTTTTATATCCATGAAATAAGAACAGGATACAATAAAAAGGAACAGTTAGAAAACAAAGTTATCTGAAAATTAAAAAAAAAATAAGGGCAGAGCAAAAATATCAGTAGTATTATTAGAAAATAAAGTTCAGGGAGTCTTTCAGAAAATAGAACAAACAGATGAGGAGATGAATAATAAGTAAGGCCGAAAAGTTAAGAAAATTAAAGCATCAGCCAGGCTTCCCACATCAATTGATGGGAGCTAACCGAAAGGGAAAACAGAAGAATGCAAGTGGCAAAATCATTGAGGAAAATATTGCCTGAAATAGGTTATTAGCTTCTCTATGGAGGGGCCTATGGAATGTTGAGCCAAGTAGATGAAGGCAGACCCAAACTAGTACCTTCAAATGTCAATATGCTTGGGAGAAAGGGGTGATACACAAGTTACACAGAGAAAGAAACAGATCATGTAAGGAGATTAGAAATCTGAGTGGTTTGGGGCTTCTTGATACATCTGAATATAAGAGGTGGGAGAGTGATGCCTTCATCATGCTCAATGAAATTGATCCCCAGCCTGGAACTCTGCACACAGCCAAACTCATTCAAGAGTGAAGGTATCCTGTTATCCCAGCACTTTGGGAGGCCGAGGCAGGCGGATCACTTGAGACCAGGAGAGTGCAAGACCAGCCTGGCCACCGTGGCAAAACCCTGTCTCCATTAAGAATGTAAACATTAACTGGGCGTGGTGGTGCATGCCTGTATCCTAGCTACTCCAGAGGCTGAGGCAGGAGAATCTCTGGAACCCAGAAGGCAGAGGTTTCAGTGAGCTGAGGTTGCACCAGGGCACTCTAGCCAGGGTGAAGGAGTAAGACTCTGTCTCAAAAAAAAAAAAAAAAAAGAAGGTAGAATAAAATGTTTCAGACATACTGGATGTGAAAACTTGCCTTTCGCATTGAAAGATTTCTCCATGAAGGTGAGCAAAGACCGGATCTTCTTTAGGATGTATCCCAAAAGATGTAAAGGGAATTCTGTGCATTGGTCCAGATGGAAGGACCTCCGAAGGCCCCAGGAGAATTTCTTTTTGAAGAAGAAATACGAATAAAACATCAGATGTGAAAAAACTCACTGAGAGTAGATTTAGACAACTGATATCAAATTTTCGGTTAAATATTGATAAATTCATAGAAAATTAAGCAAAACAAGAAGTTGTACGGGAAAAGAAATGAAATCATGTGTTATCTTGCTCACTCTGATAGCTCACATGGTCATAATAAGATCAGCTATGAAAATTACTCCAGCCAGCACTGCAGTTAAATCAGTGGAGATTGGAAAGGACAAGCGTGAAGGGTAGCTTGCAGGGAGAGGGATTTGTGGGGAGTAAAGGGTTAAGTCCTCCTCTTCCAAGGTAGAAGGTGGAATGCTAAAACTGAAAAGTTGGTGAATAATACAAAATGGTGCGATCTCGGCTCACTGCAACCTCCGTCTCCCGGGTTCAAGCGATTCTCCTGCCTCAGCCTCCCAATTAGCTGGGATTACAGGTATGGGCCACCACGCCTGGCTGATTTTTTTTTTTGACACGGAGTCTCTCTGTGTCGCCCAAACTGGAGTGCAGTGGCACAATAGGGACTCACTGCAAACTCCGCCTCTTGGGTTCACGTCATTCTCCTGTCTTGGGTTCACGTCATTCTCCTGCCTCAGTCTCCCGAAAACTGGGACTACAGGCACCCGCCACCATGCCTGGCTAATTTTTTGTATTTTTAGTAGAGATGGGGTTTCACCATGTTAGCCAGGATGGCCTCAATCTCCTGACCTCTTGATCTGCCCGCCTCGGCCTCCCAAAGTGCTGGGATTACAGGCATGAGCCACTGTGCCCAGCCGGCTAATTTTGTATTTTTAGTAGAGACAGGGTTTCTCCGTGTTGGTCAGGATGATCTTGAACTCCCGACCTTAGGTGATCCGCCCGCCTCAGCCTCCCAATGCTGGGATTACAGGCATGAGCCACCGCGCCCAGCCTATATGCAGACATTTCTAAGAGATATTTGGGTGTAAACATCAAGAGTCAGCTAGAAGTTGCAAGTGTCACCTAGAAAGGGAAAACCTGACCTAAGGGCTGGGATCTGCTATTTTCTCAACACGGTTTTTACAGTAGTTGATTCTTAGATTATGTGCAGTTATGATTTTGAAAAATGAAAAGAAAAAAATCTACAATGCACGGCATGTGATGGAGGACATATTTCACAAAACTCATTTTAATTTTTTTGAGATGGAGTCTCGCTCTGTGGCTTAGGCTAGAGTGCACTGGCGCAATCTTGGCTCACTGCAACCTCCGCTTCCCAAGTTCAAGCAATTCTCCTGCCTCAGCCTCCCGAGTAGCTGGGATTACAGGCGCCCATCCCCACACCCAGCTAATTTTCTGTATTCTTAGTAGAAACAGGGTTTAGTTATGTTGGCCAGGCTGGTCTCAAACTCCTGACCTCAAGTGATCCGCCTGCCTCAGCCTCCCAGAGTGCTGGGATTATAGGCATGAGCCACTGCGCCCGGCCTCCACAGAACTCATTTTAGTTGTGCATGTGAGTGTGTGTGTGCACTGGATTGACTTTTGTTAAATGTATTTCTTTGTGTGGGTCATGATAAGATTTGAAAACTCTTGTTTAGTGGTTTCTCATTGTCAGTTCACTTTTCTTTTCCTTTTTTTTTTGAGATGGAGTTTTCGCTCTTGTTGCCCAGGCTGGAGTGCAATGGTGCGATCTTGGCTTACTGCAATCCCCGCCTCTCTGGTTCAAGTGATTCTCCTGCTCAGCTTCCTGAGTAGCTGGTATTACAGGCGTGAGCCACCACGCCTGGCTAATTTTGTATTTTTAGTAGAGATGGGGTTTCACCATGTTGGTCAGGCTGGTCTTGAACTCCTGACCTCAGGTGATCCATCCGCCTCAGCGTCCCAAAATGCTGGGATTAATAGGCGTGAGCCACTGCTCCCAGCCAGCCGGTTCACTTTTCATAATTCTGAATTGTTGAGATATTTTACAGTTGAGAATGTGCTACTTTTTTAATTTAAAGAAGGGCAGGAGGTAGGAATGTTACAGGTGAGTACAACACTGAAGCCGAGCCCTGTTTATAATGACTGCCAGCCTTATCATATTGTAGCCAGCATTCTCCTCCCCAGCAGGGGCACCCCCCAATCAACAGTGACCCCATTTTCATTTATAATACAAAAGTAGTAATGGTAAGTGTGACGCTGGAAACCTTTTTGGAAAATCACTTGTAAGTCCACCACCACTCCATGCAGCCATTTTCATGCTCTTAACGTTCCACTTTGGCCTTTAAGCACATGCTTACAAATTGTCCCATAATTGCAAACCATTAGGTTCATGTTTCACTTAATGCATATTCTTTTTCTGGAGGCAAATTCTTAGTTATGAGTTTACTGATTAAGGGTGTGACCGCCGGGCGCGGTGGCTCAAGCCTGTAATCCCAGCACTTTGGGAGGCCGAGACGGGCGGATCACGAGGTCAGGAGATTGAGACCATCCTGGCTAACACAGTGAAACCCCGTCTCTACTGAAAATACAAAAAACTAGCCAGGCGTGGCGGCGGGCGCCTGTAGTCCCAGCTACTCGGGAAGCTGAGGCAGGAGAATGGCGTAAACCCGGGAGGCAGAGCTTGCAGTGAGCTGAGATCCGGCCACTGCGCTCCAGCCTGGGCGACACAGGCAGACTCCGTCTCAAAAAAAAAAAAAAAGGGTGTGACTTTTTTTTTTGGTGGTGGTAAATGTTACCATGTTGCTACCAAATGGTAGTAACACCGTTTCGTCTGCTACTAGCAAGGAATAAATGTTTTGCCACAATAGTAGTGGCAATTTTGTTAAATTAAAAAGTGTAAAGTAGGCCGGGTGTGGTGGCTCACGCCTATAATCCCAGCACTTTGGGAGGCTGAGATGGGCGGATCACCCAAGGTCAGGAGTTTGAGATCAGCCTGGCCAACATGGCGAAACCCCTGTCTACTAAAAATACAAAAGTTAGTTGGACACGGTGGCGGTCACCTATAATCTCAGCTACTCAGTGGGCTGAGGCAGGAGAATCACTTGAACCCGGGAGGCGGAGGTTGCAGTGAGCCGAGATCCCGCCATTGCACTCCAGCCTGGGAAACAAGAGCGAAACTCCATCTCAAAAAAAAAAAAAGTATAAAATAGGCCAGGCATGGTGACTCACGCCTGTAATCTCAGCACTTTGGAAGGCCGAGGTGGGTGGATCGCTTTGGGCTCAGGAGTTCAGGAACAGCCCAGGCAATATGACGAAACCCCTACGAAAAATAAAAAAATTAGCCGGGCCTGGTTGGCATGCGCCTGTGGTCCCAGCTACTCCAGAGGCTGAGGCTGGAGAACCACTTGAACCAGGGAGGTGGAGGTTGCAGTGAGCTGTGATTGCGCCATTGCACTTCAGCTTGGGCAACAGAGCAGGACTCGTTTCAAAAAAAAAAAAAAAGCGTGAAACAGTATGTCTGGATTGTCTTTAAGTTTTATTTCTCGTGACATTGAATATTTTTCCTTTTTTTTTTTTTTTTTTTAAAAAGACTGGGTCTTGCTCCATCATCCAGACTGGAGTGCAGTGGTGTGATCACTGTTCATCACAGCCTTGACCTCCTGGGCTCAAGCGATCCTCCTACCTCAGCCTCCCAAGTAGCTGGGACTTCAGACACCACACCCAGCTAATTTTTGTACTTTTTGTAGAGATGGTGTTTGGCCATGTTGCGCAGGCTTATTTTTCCATTGGTTATATTATTCTTCCCTTTGTTATGTTATTCTTTCCTTTGTGTATGATGTTCATATCCTTTGTTCATTTGTATACAACGGGAGTCTTTTTGAAGTATGAGTCTCTCTATAGGTTGCGGATATTTACTCTGTCGTAATTTTTTCAGCTGCAGATACCATTTGTGTTTCCGTTTTTATTGTTACTTTTAATCATGGGGATTTTTTAGACTTGTTATCTGTTCAGGCTTGGTAGTGCTGTGCTTTAAATTGTTTTTTCCTGTTGCCTCAAAAGTTGAAGGAGGGTAAAATAGAATTGAAAACCCTGTTGTCTGGGTGTGGTGTTTGCGTGCATGTGCGTATGCCCTTTAAATCTGTAAATTGTTATTTGCTTGTTATTTAACTCCCCTCAAGTTGCTAACCAGTTATCTCACCACTGTTAAACAATTCTCCCTCTGCCGCATTTTGAAAAGTTGGTATTTTGATAAACATGTGCCTCCTTCCTGCCACACTGATGCTTTATTTTCTATCACGTTCTTAGAGTTGAGACAGTTTGAGATCTTAATTTTTTTTTTCTGTGCACACAAAATAGCTTTTGGAGATTCTTCCTCTGCTGGAATGGTACTTCACATTTGTGAAAAGTTTACCCATCTCTACTTTTAGGAAGATTCTTAGTCATGCGTGTGTGTCTGTGTGTGTGTGTGTGTAAGATAAATGGTGTTAGTGTTCATTGTGGATGCGTCTGCTCATAGAGGGCTAACTTCTGCCTTCCTTCAGTATGATGTGGTTTAGCAAATGAGGTGAGATGCTAGGGACCATGGTCATTTCGGGAATCATTTCGGGTCAGATCTGGGTTCTAGTTTCAGCACTACTGCCTTATCAGCCTTCCTGCATTTTTGCGTAAATGCACTAGTAGCTCCTTTGGTGGCTCAGGAATGCTCAGTCCTTTTTTCCTCCCTTGGGGTTCTGAAGCCTCCGAGCCACACCTGTTGTGCAGCTCCATCATTACCCTTCCACAGATAGAAGGCCACCATACACTGTGTAGGAGGATGTGGCTTAGGCTGGAGTCCAAATGAGTCTCCCATTTACCTCCCTCAGCTTAAACTGTGTGGAGACCAGGATCTGCCAGCCCCATGGAGGGTCAGGACCTGCTTTTCAACCTGCTGACCAACAGAGCAGAGAGGGACAGAGTGAGAGGTGCCTTCCCTCCCTCTCCCGAGGTTAGGTGGGTGGCAGGGGTGGGGGAGGGGGGTGAAGGAAAACTGAAATGTTTCCTTGCAACAGTTCTTGCCATAGTTTCCTCTTCTGTGGGCTGAGGATGGGGGAAAAAGTGTCACTGGGACAGCCCCACCTCTAGACCTCATGGGGTTATCCTGGGTTGTACAAAAATGGCCAAAAGTGGTATAATGCTGGTGGTGCATGTGCTCTGGGTTGTAAGTGGCACGTGTATCAGGATACGTTGTCTGAGTGTGGCACACCTCTTCCTGGATGAGAGGGGGTTTCTTCCTAGTTACTCCGCAGTGTGGCCCTGGCTAGTGTAGTTCCGAGTGTTGATGTTACCAGGGAGGGAGTGAGGGCTTGGAGTTTAGGGTGTGGCTGTGAGAGTCTCTGAGAGGTGTAGGTGTGGACCCCAGCATCTGAAAGCAGAATTGTTTCCTGGTTGGTCATGAGTATTGGGTAGAAGGTGAAGCAGCAGATGGTCAGGGAAGCCAGGCACCCCATGGAGAATCCTTGCTCCAAAGTGCTGGCCTCCCTGCCAGCTGCATCCCCCTGAAATGTTCCCTGTAGCCTTTCCATATTCTATGCACTTAATGGTTGCGAGCTACAGGAGACCAGGGACCATCAGGTTGAGATTCGCAAAACAGTCATTTTGCGAAGGCCCCGGGCAGGGGAGCAGAGGTGAGCCACCAACACAGACACGTTTGCTAATGAACTGGTTTCTTTGTGGAGCTTTCATCAAGAAGGAAGGGGGAAGTTTGGCTTTTCTTACTGCTTCCGGAGAGTTCTTTACAGGGTTGGGTTAAATGAGGTCAAAGGAGCACTCTCTAGGATCCCAAGGCATTCGATTCCATGCCTGACAAGCCCTCCTCAGTTCCTGAGGCCCAGCTCCCTAGAGGGCACAGCCTTCTACTTTCCAGGCTCCTCTGGGAACCACGAGAAAGAGGGGGGGCAGGATTGTCTTGTCCATAAAAAGGAACAGAGTTTCTACTGCTTAGAACATTTTTCTGCCTCATAGGGTGTTTCCAGCTGAATTGACAGTTCTCTGTGATAAATGTAATTGAGTTTTAGGTTAAAAGTTTTTTTTCATTCTATATGCATTAATCCAGTCATGGATTTATAGTTGGGTAGCCCAACCCTCCCCTGAAGGGGAAAAAAAGAACGATTAAAAAAGCCAAACCATTGACTGGGTGTGGTGGCTCGTGTAGGTAATCTCAGCAATTTGGGAGGCCCTGGAGGGAGGATTGCTTGAGGCCAGGAGTTTGAGACTAGCCTGGGCAACATAGCATAGTGAGACTGCTATCTCCACCTACACAAAACATTAGCAAACCAACCCAGTGCTGTGGGGCCCTGTAATCTGAAACAAACTGGTGAATGTTAGCTATAGCTACCATTAAGTTAGTTGCCTACAAGGAGCCCCTCTCTGTGAATCCGTGTGCTGCATCATAGCTCACAGGCCCATCTACCTTTGTAAGATCCCCAAGGGGACTGCTGCAGCCCTCGGTGCCTAAGCTGATACCTGATCTGCTGGGCATGGGTCTGCTGGCATGTCAGTATCGCGGTGGGGGCGGGGGTGGGGGGACTTGTCAGAAATGCAGATTCAGGGCTCCAACGCAGACTTCCTTACCAGAACCTTGTGTTGGGGGCTGGGATCTGTATTTAGAATAAGTGATTCCGATGCTGCCAGCCAGGCCCCTCATGCCAGTGACATTAGGGGTAGGTCACTAAGAGCCCCACTTTAGTTGAGGATACTGAGGTCCCGAGAGAGCAGGGACTTGGATAGGCTGAGGTCATGTTGCTGAAGGAAGGCGCCTGTGTCTCTACCTGAGAGCTCCTTTTCTCCCTGCAGCCACTCTGTGTGGCCCAGACAGTTGTTTAGGCCTCGTGTGTGGCCTTGTGTCCTGTAGAGTCCTTGGGCAGCAGGTGGTTGTGTTCACACACTCATTCTTGGAGGCAAGTTTTATGGACGTGCTCTTCTGCTGGTGGGGCGGTGGTAGGGCGGGAGGTGGGGATGGGGCAGCTGGGTAGTGGTCTGCCTGTTGTTCTCCCCTGCTGGTTCCTGAGGTCATACAGAAGGAGGGGCCGGTGGATGAGTGGTGGTGTCTAGGCTGTGCCTGTCGATTCCACACCATGGGAGAGATGGAGCGGTCACGGGTTCCGTTTCCAGAGGAGTGTGGTTTCATGTCCCTTCTTGGCACTTCTTTCTGAGAACATTGCAGAGCAGCAGCCAGCCGGCCGTGGCAGCCTCACAGGAAGGGGTTTTGCAAGTAGCCACCACGTGGAAGCTGGTTTCTCACTGGCGGATGTGGGTCGGTCGCCTCCTCACCTCTAGGGTGGCCTTGTCTGCTTTCGCCTTGTGCTGTGTTACTCTCCTCACCTGGGAAGCTGGGGGGTGAGCAGGGGGCTGGCATGGGACCACTGCCCTGTGGGCCTCTGATCCTGTTCCTACCTATCCACTTGAGGCACTCCCTCCTTTCCCACTGTTCAGCCATTGCACTGGGGGCAGGGGACCGTGGAGGACTTAGGGGTCCACCTGGATTGCCACTGGGGTTCAAAAAGGAAAGCAGTAAAAGTAGCCCAGGCCCTCAGAAAAGTCCCTCAGAAATAGCACCCTACTGCGGTAGGATCTCTGAGGTTGCTTTGGGGGTTAGACACAGATAAAAATCAGTGGCCCCACCCTTCACTCTGTAGTTCACAGGGTCTTCCCACGTAGGCTTTGTAGTCCAAGTTTCATGACAGCCCTGGAGGACAAAACTATGGCTATGGTCTGGGTTGAGGTGGGGGGGCAGGGTACGGGTGACAGGGGAGGGAGGGAGCAGGGGGATGGCTGCTGGCTCCAGTGGCCTTCCTCACCTCTGAGGGCTGAGCTTCAGAGGTTCTCAGAAGATGCTGCATGAATGAATATGGAGCCCTCATCTTGGCTTTTCTTCACTGGGTACAGTTGGATCATGTCCAGACCTGCCTGCACGTTCATCTCCCAAATGTGGCTCTTTGTGGTCAAGCCCCTGTTTCTTCTGTTGGCTCTGGTGGGTGGAAAGAACGTGGACTGTGAAGTCCCCTGTCCTTGGTTCCAATCCTGGGCTATCACTGCTCTCTTGTCCTTGGGCAAGTCATGTGATCTTTCTGAATGGTTTCCTAAACCAGGAAGTGAAAAAAAATCAATTCCCAGTCAAGAGGTGATGAGATCAATATTTGGGAAGGCTCCAAGCAGAATTCTTGGTACTTAAAAGACACTTAAAAAGCATCTTTCTTCCTTCTTTCAAAAATGTCCCTTATCCTTTCGTTTGTGTTTTGGAGAGCTGATTCAACCTGAGTTTTGCATTACCTATACCTGGCCTTGGTAGTAGGCCTCTGCTTGGACCGGTAAAGGGTCGTGAGGGGAAATGATCGGGAGCTTTCTGGAATCTGCCTATGAGCAGGTTTTGGGGAGAGGTTTTAAACGCTGAGCCTGTCATCTCACTAGTCACACATCTCTCCGCAGATTCTGCTTCTCAGAAGATGCACTATTATAGATATTCTAACGCCAAGGTCAGCTGCTGGTACAAGTACCTCCTTTTCAGCTACAACATCATCTTCTGGGTAAGTGGATGAGAGTGACCACATTCCCTTGTTTAGTCCTTTATTCAGTAAATTATGGTTTTCCACACTCTTAATATGCGAGACACTATGTAAAGCTCTGGGATAAGGTGGTGGGCAGGGTCAATGACCCCTACCCTCACAGAACCAGTTGCAACTGTGGGGATGGGGGAAGGCCGAAGGCCGAGGTGATTGATAGCCAGAGTAAGGCCAACCCAGCCTTGGGGGTTCAGGAAGCCTTGAGACTCTGACCCAGATGCCTGTCTGTCTCCCTCACCTGCCCCCTGTTCCGATCCTGGGAGTGCCCCAATGAGACATCAGCAGCAACGTACTTTGTGTGCATCTGACTATGAGCCAGACCCTGTTTTAGGTTCTGGGAGGTGATAGCAGACAAGGGCAATAAAGTGCTATTCTTATAGTGCTTATGTGTAACCAAGAGCCATGTTAGCCTCCTGAACAACAGGACAGTGAGGGAGATGCTCCTTAGCTAGGGTGGCCAGGGAAAGGCATTCTGTGGAGGTGACTTGTGGGCTGAAAACTGAGTACTAATGAAGAGGTGGCCAAGCAGGGATCTGGGGAAGAATGCTCCAGACAGACAGAATGGCAGCTGCAAAGGGCCTGAGGCAGGAATGAGCTTTGTGTGTGCAAAGGACAAACAGAAGGCCATGTGGCTGGAGCTGAGTAAGTGGGAGAAGGGACACAGGTAGGGACAGAGGCATGCAGGAGCCGGGTCACAAAGGATCACATGGGTCTCAATAAATAGTTGGAATTATTTTTTACTGCTTTAAATAATTATTGGAAGGCTTGTAAGTTGGGTGGTGTGATCTGATTTTGGAGTGACTGGAGAGTCACTCTGCAGAATGACCAGGTTCTGAGATGGGATTTGGGATAGAAGGGGGGTACATTTAAATTATCTCATAGCCAGCCTCAGGGAGATACCATTTCCTTTGTTGTTGACTGTCCTGGAGATGGAAGTCTTGGCCAGCCACCATCAGAGGAAGGGCTGGACCAGATGAGAGCGTGGAAAATGAGTCTGTTGACTGAGAAGAGGAGAGGTCTGAATATTGAGCCCTACGATGCTAGAGGTTGGGTCGAGGAAGCTAACTCACTCCCAAGTTAGCTGAGAGCGAGTGGTCCGAGGTAAAGGGAAGACCAGGAGATTGTGTGTTGTAGAAGCCTTTAAAGTAGAAAGGCACAGTCAACCATGGTGCAGGGAGGCGAAGAAGGATGAGGACAGAACATTGGTAATGGCTTAGACAAAGTGAAGGTTGTTGATGAACTTGATGAGACCACTGTGTGCTCTGGGTAGCGGATCGGGGTGGGTGGATAGAAACCCAGCTGGAGTTGGCTGAGGAGCCAATGGGAAGTAAAGAAGTGAAGGGAATGACTCTTGACAGTTCTTCCAAGGATGCTTGCCTTAAAGAGGAGAAGAAAAGTTGGACACTGGCTGGAGATGGTCAGGGGGTTAAGGGAGTTACAGCATGTGTTTATTGCCAGTGAGATTGGTCCAGGGAGAGGCAGACATTGATTCTGTGCAGGAGGGCCTGGGGACATGATCATGCACAGAGGCTTTTAAAACCATTAAACATAGTTTATGAATATCTGTGTGGGTGTAGGTGGAGAAAGGAGGACAGAATGAGTGGCCATGATGTCATATTTTGCTTCTACTGCAGATTTGGCATCTTCTATTGGGACTGGAACTCTTGAAAACAAGGCAGACTTACTAAGTCTTCTCAGCTTTGCAAGCTTGATTTTACAGCCTCATCTCCTGGTGATTTATTTAGTGTGTTTGGGGATTTTCTGTCCTAGAGAAATAAGGTGAGATTCAATGGCTTGGTCTTTTAGCCCACATCTTTTCCTGTGCTCTGATAACTTTGCACCAGCAACTGCATCACTGTTCCTGAAATAGGGCATTGCTGGATATTTGATGTGGTGCTTCTGGGTCCCTCTTAATGCGGGAGTCCATGCTCCATCCTTATGATGTGTGGCTTCTCAGAGCAGCATTGTTCCCTGTCTGGAGAGCCCCTGCCCTTAACTGATGTTCCCCCTCCACCATCCTGCACCCCCAGCCAAGTATATGGTGGAGGGTCACTGGGCTAGGCAGGCAGTCTGACACTTGGACACTTGGATGCCCAGTTGTTCCCCTCTGTGGGTGTGCTGCTTGGCTTTGTGCCTCAACCTCCGACTCTCATCTTAATTTCTGCAGCTAGAGCAACACTCTCCCACTACTGCTGTAGCTGAGGGCCCTAGTATCTTCGTTTCTTCAGAGGGTTTCAGGAGAGAGTTTTTGACACCAGGGAGCTCTACTAACTTGCCTGGTAACACATTTGCTGCACTATATTCCAGTAGTGGAGCGCATGAATCCAGCATGGTAGTAAATCTGCTTGGTGGTTGAAGGGTGCTGCAGTGTTTTCCGCCTTTTGCAGATTTGGCAATGTGTGTGTTGAAAGTTAATCATTTTTCAGTTAGTGTGTGTTGGGGCAGAACAGGAAGGAACAAACAGGAACAGCCAGGAAGACCAAGCATGAGAGAGCTTGGTTGGGAAATAAGAATGGGAGGCCAAGTGCCTTGCTTAGGGGGAAGCTGCTGGACCCTCCCCACTGGGTTCCTGGTAGTGATGTGCAGTCTTCATTTGCACTGGAGCTGGCAATGTGGGGTGAGGCCTGACACTGGGGCGCACGGCCCTCTGGGAAGCTCATGGTGTAGCAGGAGTGTGCCGGGCTGGCTCTGGGCACCCAGGGTCTCCCTGAGCTGAGTGACCTGGCTAAGCTTCAGTGTTTTCCTTGTGACGTAGCACTCTCAGCTGCCTAGTGTCTGCCTCAGGTTGCTGAAAATGTATAAAGTGGAATGCCCAAGCCTTTACCTCTTCAGATAAGTTTTCTTTTTTTAAAATGGAGAAAATATAAAAGTAGGATAATAAAATGAGCTCTATGTTCCCACCATCTAGCTTATTTGGTTTGTATCTCCCTGCCCAACCCTTTGGATTATTTTGAAGCAAAGCCCAGGTAGATGATTTTGCACAGTGTTTTTATTTGTATTTTGTTTAATGAATTAACAGTGAGCAGTGGTGCGGAAGGATTGCACATGCTGATGGTGGACACTGGGCTCAGCAGGCAAGTTTCAACGTGCAGAAGGCAGCTTGTTGCTTCTGTGACCCATTCTAGGTGTTGGAACAAATATGATGTTTTATTTAGTAGTTTGCCCTCACTTAGAATTATTTTCATAGGCTGGGCGCGATGGCTCACGCCTGTAATCCCAGCGCTTTGGGAGGCTGAGGCGGGCGGACCATGAGGTCAGGAGATCGAGACCATCCTGGCTACGGTGAAATCCCGTCTCTACTAAAAATACAAAAAATTAGCGGGGCGTGGTGGCGAGCGCCTGTAGTCCCAGCTACTCAGGAGGCTGAGACAGGAGAATCGCGTGAACCCAGGAGGCAGAGCTTGCAGTGAGCCAAGATCACGCCACTGCACTCCAGCCTGGGCAACAGAGTGAGACTCTGTCTCAAAAAAAAAAAAAATTTTTTTTCACAATAGCATTCTTTATAGATAAATACCCTTTGGTCGCTAATAGATTTTTTTTTTAAGCTCTCTGACTTCGGGGCCAAGATTTCCCAGGGATTGTTAAAACCTGCTTGGGATAAGAAATGTGGTTGCCACTGAAGTTTGCGTGTCTGTTCTGAACCTCTTGGTTTACAGGATGAGAATGGAACGGGCTTCATGAGGTTCTTATCACAAGGATGTTAGGGAAAATATGCTTCCATGCAACATAGCTTTTTGAGAGCGCTAGTGTTTTTTACTTATTAAAAAAATCATTCTTTGGTTGTGCTAGACCTGTTTTTAGTGCAAAATCTCACTTTGACTTAGGAAATGCAAATCAAAACCACAATGAGATACCACTTCACACCCATTGGGATGGCTATTATTTTAAAAAATGGAAAATGACAGATGTTGAGGATGTGGAGAAATTGAAAGCTTTGTGCATTGTTAGTGAAAATGTAAAATGGTGCAATTGCTATGGTAAACAGTATGGTAGTTCCACAAAAGTTAAAAATAGAGTTACCGTATGATCCAACAATTCCACTTCTGGGTATAACAAATAGAGCTGAAAGCAGGATCTCGAAGAGATATTTGTACACCCATGTGCACATTCATAGCAGCATTATTTACAGTTGCCAGAAGGTCGAAACAACCAAAGTATCCATCGATGATTGAGTGAATAAACAAAATGGGATATTATACAGATGTGAAAGAGCTTAAAAAGGAAGGCCGTTCTGTCACATGCTACAGCATGGGTAAACCTTGAGGACATTGTGCTGAGTGAGATAAGCTAGACGCAAAAAGACAAATACTGTATGATTCCACTTATATGAGGTGCCCACAGTAGTCAGAATCATAGAGACAGGAAGTAGAATGTTGTTTGCTAGCAGCCTGGGAAGGGAAGATTGGGGAGTTGTTGGTTAATGGGTACAGAAGATCTCACTTTGACGTGCAGAGGAAGGGAAGCTGGGAGAGGCATACACTGGAGGAGTGGCATCTGGCCCTTTGTCTTTGCTCATTTGTACCCCCCACTGGTTCCACAAAGCATTTGGGGTTTTCTAAGTTTGCCGAGTGAATCCTCTAGAGGGATGATTCGGATGATGTCTGCAACTCCAGGGCTGGTTTCCAACACAAGCATTGCTTTAATCTGCATGCTGAGGTTGGATGAAGTCCTTGCCTGGATCTGCTTCAGAGATGGATTAAAAGTGAAGAACTGAAACCCCTTCTAAGCAGAGTGTAGGCCTTTGTTACACAGGAAGGTCCTTTGCTTATCTGTAGTTTAAAAAAAATTTTTTTAAATGACATTCTGCCATTGGCTTTCTCAGTGACTTGGGTCTATTTGAGCTTACCCTTTTAAAAATGTGTGAATTCGCCTCTGTGCAGCCTGTTTCTGAGTGAGGTGAGATCCATGGACGCCTGTGCTCTGTGACCAGCATGGCTTGAGGCCTCTTCCTTCAGAGTCACAGATGCCTCCTGTGAGTAGGGTGAACATGTAATCTATGGTTCAGCTTTTGAGAGTAAGAGAGAGTTTGTTGAGAATGTTCCTGGAACAACAGGTGTACGCCAGGCCTGTCCTGTGCAAATCTGGGCATGTGGCCACCCTGCACAAGAAAGAGAAGACAAGCCCAAGGTGGAAAGATCAGCTCTCTTTCCTTACCCTTGTGTAGGGCATCTTTGCAGGCAGGGTCTTATTCTCTTCATCCGACCTTTATTATGCTCCTCTTTATAGAGGACTTGCCAATTCACAGGATAGTCTGCTGTTCTGGGCTCTTCTGACTGATGGAGAATTGCCCTTATTTGAGCTGAACTCTGTGCCTTTGATATCAGACACCAAGACCTGTTCCCTAGATCTTCAGGCAGATGATTTCTTCATTTCCATTTCAGTGATGCAGTCAAAAGGGAAAAGTCTAGTGTTTTCATAATGTATATAGTGTATTTTTGTTTTCACTGCTGGGAAGATGTCCTTTTTTCTCTTCAAGTAGTATTTAATCAACTTTTGTAATTGCATGGAAATTCATAAATGCTAAACAAGGCATCCCAGGTTTACTGCATTTCTTCTTCCATGCCCCAGTGTCCTGTCTGTAGGCACACAGTTTCATATCCTGTGAGTAGAGTAGTATCCTTGCAATCTTGAGATATGCATTTTCACAGCACCATCTACTAATATAAAACATTCCAGGTTGCAACATTATCTTTCCAACCGTATTTTTAGAAATTCCCATATTGGACATTTAGGTTGTTTCCAATTTTTTTGCTATCCCAGATAAGGATGCAATGATTAGTTTATGTAATACACATTCTTCCCTTTAGGGAAGGGAGGGAAATTATTCGCTGAGATAGATCCCCAGGAGTGAGATTAAATGGGTCACAAAGTGTGTACATTGTTTTAACCTGCCTGACATACAGTCAGAATCACATCCCCAGAACGACTGCCCCAATTCATAGGAAATTGACCGCCTTTTGGCACAGGGTGTGTGTGTGTGTGTGTGTGTGTGTGTGTGTGTGTGTGTGTGTGTGTGTGTTTCTGCATTTAGGCTTGCCAAGGCAGAGGACGGGGATTGCTTAATCAGAAACTCCACTAGAACTTAAAGAATGGCTAGTGGTGCTGATGCCTGCATGGATGGCCTCAGCCCCCAATTTTCCCAACTTAGGCAAGTGTGAGGCTGGGACCACCAGTTGGGATTACTGAGGAAGGGATGTTCAAGGTGCTCTGAGATTATTGTCTGGCACACAGGACTGTTAAATGCTTACACATACTTTCAAGTCTTAAGTACCTTGGTGTACTTGTATAACTCTGCCTCCTTGGCTGGTAAATAATCAGCGTGGCATAGTCTACAGGAGTGATTTTTCTTGTTTGTACTTTTTTTCTTTAATGGAAATCCTTTTTATAATGATCACTTCTATTGATGTCTGATTTAGATAGAATAACATTTATTCATTTTAACTGTACAGTTCAATCTCATCTGTACATGCCACATAATCACCATCATCACAATGAAGATATAAAACATTCCCATCACCCCAGAAACTTTCCTTGTGCCCCTACAGTCATGTCCACCCCACCGCACCCCTTTCCTGGGTGATGGTTGTTCTGCCTCCTGTTACTATAAATTAAACTCTTCGGTATCTGACTTTTTTTAGTTAGGTGGTAGTGTCTCTATTGGTTTTCTCTTTTTAATTACTTTTTAAAAATCTTTTGAAATTATTTTTTATTTTTTAATTGTACAGCATACATAACAGAAAATTTGTCATTGAAACTATTTTAAGTGTATAGTTCGTTAGCATTACGTACATTCACATTCACCTTAATTGCTGTTCTTATTTTGATTATTTCTTCCTTTCTACTTTGGGATCATTTTGCTTTTCCTTAGCTGCTTAAACTGGAAGAGTAGATCACTGATTTTTAGATCTTTTTTTCCTAATATAAATACTTGAAGCTGTA
Organism: Rhinopithecus bieti; assembly: GCF_001698545.2. Taxonomy (NCBI): domain Eukaryota; kingdom Metazoa; phylum Chordata; class Mammalia; order Primates; family Cercopithecidae; genus Rhinopithecus; species Rhinopithecus bieti. The sequence goes on along the minus strand of NW_016817848.1, from coordinate 234,444 downwards.
CATTTTCTGCATCCCACACATTTTGATATGTTTTCACTTGATTTGGTAAAAATACTTTGTGTCTCCTTCCACCTCCAGGCTGACTTCTGGAGTTTCTCCTTTTATTCTGGATTGTAGCAATTTTATAGGTGCTGGTATAGTTGTCTTTGTGTTTATTCTGTTTGGGGTTCATTGGCCTTTGAGATTTGTGGGTTTATAGTTTTCATCAGATTTGGAATATTTTAGCCATTATGTTTTCAAATGTACACCCTTTTTCTCCCCTTCGCTGTCCCATTTCCCTAGGACATTGTTTAGGTCACAGAGGCTCGGTTTAGTTTTTTATTTTGTTGAGCATTTTACCCCTCTCCTTTAGTTTCTGTGGCTTTGTCTTCAGCTTTATTGATCTTTTCTTCTGTAGTGTCTCACTGGCTGTTAAACCCATCTAGTGAAGTCTTCATTTCTAGTATTATAGTTTCTATTTTTAGTAGTTACATTTAGGTCTTTTTTATGTCTCCAGTTTCTTTCCTTATCATATTTATATTTTCCTTTAAATCCCTGAACATATTTGCAATACTTGTTTTGAAGTTGTTGCAATTTCATCTTCTCTGTTATACTTGTGTCTTCTATTTACTGAATTTTTTCTCTTGTGGCCCACTTGTTTCCTTTTCTTGCCTATCTAGTAACTTTTGATTGGATGTTAGTTATAGTTTTTCCACTAAGTATTCTTCCCTAACAGTATGAAGTTTTTTGTGTCTGACATCTTTCATTTAATACCATATGTGAGATTCATTTATGCAGTTGTACATAGTTGTAGATCATTTATTCTTGTTGTGTAATATTCTGTTGTGGGGATATATCATTTGTGTTATTTACAGTTTTAGGCTATTAAGACCTGTTACAGTGATATAAAAACATACCAGTGTTGGAGACCTGAGTATAGGGTATCCCAGGCTTTGTGTGGCTGAGCAGGAGGAAATCTCGTCTTTCCTCTCCAGGTCCAGATGGCTTTAGTGTGATAGTTTAGAGCTGAGCTTTGCAGACTATGGCTTGCAGGCCAAACCTGGCCTTCCGCCTGTTTTTACACGTACAATTTTATTGGAACACAGCCACACCCATTCATTTACGTATTATCTATGGCTGCTTTCCCATTATAACAGCAGAGTTGAGTAATTGCTATGGGGATCATCCAGCACACAAAGCTGAAAATATTTACTATTTGGCCCTTTACAAAAATGCTGACCACTGTTTTAGTATCTTGGTTTTCTACCTACTGTTAATCACTGTGAACTGTACCAAAGTTAGGGTGGGGGTTTCTTCTCTCCTGGGGGTACTGCCTGTCACCTCCCTTGAATGACTGTGTTCCCTCCGCCTTCCTTCCTTTCAAGGGCCTTGACACAGGTTCCTGGGCGGGGCTCAGTGGGGGTCAACTCTCTGTTATCTGGCAACACAGAGACAGCTGTGGAAGCTGCCCCTGGAGCCCTCTGCGCAGTCCTTCCCCACAATGGGGCCCTCGCATGGGTTCTCTGGCTCTGCTGGGAGGGCACATGTTGTTGCCTTTTCTCAGAACCACCCTTCTGGCAGGAGGAAAAGCTGGGGTGTGATAGCTGTGTGACCCCGTGCAAGGTACCTCCTGCTCTGGGCTTTGTTTCCCTGTGTCGTAAGGAAGCCAAGTCCTAGCATCCCTTCTGGCTCCCAGACCTTCTGAACTCCCACTGACAAGTGGCTTGGTTCAGACTTTCAACACAGGACGGTTAACTGCAACTCCTCCCTTGGCCCACTGGGCTCTCAGGGCCAGGTTGGGTCTGGGGTCTGCACCCTCTGGTCCTTTTTGGCTTCAAGTTCAATTGAATCATCAGCATTTCAAGTGGCCACAAGTATCGCTGTTGTTTCCTGAATGCCTCAGGCCTGGATTTGGGATTTCCTATTCTGGAGAGTGCCAGGACCCTGGGGTTTCCATCTGGTGTAATTTATAATGGCAAAGCTTAGCCAGTGGGAGGTGCATGTGCATGGGTCCTTGGAGGTCATCGGTCTCCTGCTGCTGCTTATTTTGCTGATTGGCAGACTGAGACCCAGGAGAGGGATGGCTTCCTCGAGGCTCTGACTCTGTAAGTTAGGAACAAAGCTGAGACTCAGTCCTGGCTTCCTCCACTCCCTGGTGTTTTCTTTCCATCATCTTTTCCTACCTCACTCGAAAAGCCTGCAGAAGGCCCTGTTTCCCTAAGCTGTGCTTCACTTTTGTCTCCAGAAGCCCAGTTATACAGGTGCCCTTGGAAAGGAGGACTTTGTCTTAGGACAGAGGCTGGTGCTGGAAGTAATTGGGGAGTGGGGTACAGAACACCAGCATCACAAGAAGGAGACGCAGTATCTTCAGGACAGCAGATGCTTGTGGCATATCCTCGAACGTCCCCCACGTCTCTGCTCTGCCTGCCCTGCAGGAGGGCATGGCCACCTTGAGACTGGCTCTGTGCCTGGAGTAAGCATATCACGTAGGATCTTCTTTTACTCTTTACAACCTTCCTGTGACCTAGGAAAGATCATTCCTGTTTTGTAGAGAGCATAGGCTCAGAAAAGGTATCGGACTCGCATGAGGCCCTGTCACTAGGCAGCTGTAAACAGAGACTGGACCTAGGGCCGGCTTTGTTCAGGGGAAGAGGCTCTGTGAATGTCAGCCTGAGTCAGCGCATGGATTGTGCAAGACCCAGAGGCCAGCAGGGCAGAGCCTGAGAGCATCGCCTGCTGCTGGTGGTTCGCCTTGATCTTGCTGAAGAAAGGCCTCTGGGGCCTGCAGGAGTTGCCAAGTACTTTTATACATGCTTAAATCTTGCAAGGAGCCAAGGCCATTAAATCATGGGTGAGAGGCTGCCTTTGACCTGCTTGGAGCTGCATCTTTCTCCTCCAGTTCAGCAGGGCCTGGCTGGGTGTCACTTCCTTTGTGACCTGATTGTGCTTGGGTAAAGTACCATGTGCTTGCTCATGTGGTAAGTGGATTTCTTGTGTCTGGACTCTGGCTGGACCAGCCCAGAGTGCCCCAGGAGGACCTCCTGCCTTTCGCAGGGGCATTTTCCTAAGGTGAAAGGTCAATATTTAATCTTTGCAGTGACCCACAAAGAGGCCCTGCTGCCTTGTCCACCTGCCCTGGTTGGGACACAAGTGGTCTCACCACCTGACAGTGTGGATCATTTGGCTTTAGAGCTGCACAACCCCAAAGCCCCCCTATGGAATTCCTACATCCCCGGGCCCTTGTGTGAGTGCCCCTGTGTGGAAGGCAGCTGCTCTGTGGGTGGTAAGATAATGTGTTGCTAGGGTTAGAGGCATCCAGGTTTGGTTCTTAAGTCTGCCACCAGCTAGCCATGTGACCTTGGGCAAAGGACCAAATTGCTCTACATTTGAGCTTTCCCATCTGAAAAATGAGGGTAATTGAGCCAGTGTTATGGGATGTGGAGGGATAGCCTTAGGTCCATTAAGTGTTTAATGCAGTGCACAGCTCCCAGGAAAGGGCAGCTATTCACAGTGACCATAGCAGTCTAGGAGCTCGCTGGTCCAGCAAACAGAAGGCTGGCCTCCCCTCAAGCTGGGCCAGAGCTGGGCTCCGTTCTTCAGTAGGTAATTCAATTAGGTCATAGGAGGGAGACAAAGAAGGTCACTTGAGGCTGGAGGGTACTCAGCTGAACCCTCACTCCCAGAAGATTGGCAGCCAGGGCTCATAGCAGTCAGGGCTCACCCAGCCTGGCCCCACAGACCATCTGCTGCAGAGTTCCAGGGAAGGGTAACATGGGGTGAAGCGGGCCAGTGACCCGGTTCATTCATGGGACTGTTATGTGAGCTCTCAGGCAGGTCACTTCCCCTGTCTGGTCCTCCCTCAATCTCCTGGTCTCTGAAACCAGATTTGTTGGTACTCAGAGTTCCTGCCCTGGGTCACTGTTTGTTGAACCCATGATCTGACATGTGATCCCCAAGTTCCTGTCTTTCCGGTGTGAGTTAACTTTAGTTCTTCCTTTAAGACAGAATGGAAAACAACACGAGGCCTTATTCTTTTTTTTTTTTTGAGATGGAGTTTTGCTCTTGTTGCCCAGGCTGGAGTGCAATGGCGCCATCTTGGCTCACCGCAACCTCCACCTCCTGGGTTCAAGTGATTCTCATGCCTCAGCCTCCCGAGTAGCTGGGATTACAGGCATGCATCACTACGCTCAACTAATTTTGTATTTTTAGTAGAGATAGGGTTTCTCCATGTTGGTGAGGCCAGTCTCAAACTCCTGACCTTAGGTGATCCGCCCACCTCAGCCTCCCAAAGTGCTGGGATTACGGGTGTGAGCCACCATGCCTGGCCAAGCCCTTATTCTTAGAGCTGAGAGAAAGAGAACTGCACGCAGTGGTAGGGAGCTGGCTTCCCCAGCAAACAGAGTCAGCCAGGGCTTTCCCTGGGGGCCTTGAGAAGATCAGCAAGTGAAGGAGGGTATGGTCTGTGGGCCATATGCAGAGCGGTAAGTGGCCCTGTGTTTGGGGAAGGGGCAATTGGAGCAGAGGTGAGCAGGAGTGGGCCTACCTTTGCATGGGCACTGTGCCCCTGAGGGTGGGGATGTGAACAACTCTTGAGGTCATGGGTCTTTTTTGAGAACTTGTGCAGAACAAAATTCCTTTTGTGAAACCAGTCACCTTTTCCTATTGTATCTATTTAGTCACTTGGGAGAGCAATTAATGTAGCACTTCAGCATGAATTCACAGAAACCTATTAATATAGATGGAACTGAGGCCCTTTTTTTTTTCTTTTTTTTTTTGGGAGACCTGGTCTTACTCTGTCACCACCCAGGCTGGGGTGCAGTGGTGCAATCTCAGCTTACTGCAGCCTTGACCTCCCAAGTTCAAGCAGTCCTCCCACCTTGGTCTCCCTGGTAACTGGGAATACAGGCATGTGACACCACACCAACTAGTTTTTTTAAAACTTTTTGTTTGTTTGTTTTAAGAGATGGGGTCTTGCCGTGTTGCCCAGGCTGGTCTTGAACTCCTGAGCTCAAGCAATCCTCCTGCCTCAGCCTCCCAAATTGCTATGAGCCACTGTTCTCAGCCTGAGGCAGGTATTACTGTGGGAAACGATACACTTAGAAGTCAGACTTAGTAGTCAAGGTGAGAGAAGGGGTGAGCTGTGAAGTGCAGTGGGGAGGAGAGAGGGGAGCTCCAGGAGTGGTTTTGTTGAGTGTCTTTAAGGCAGACTTTTCTCACCTGTCCCATGTGGCACCAGGGGATGAGTGGACTGTCTTGGAAAGTGGTTAGGCAGGGGCTGGAATGTCTGTTGGGAATGCTGGATGGGGCATCGGCCTCTGGGCTTGTTCTACTCTGACCGTAGGCGAATGCCCCTATATAGAGCTTGGCCCATGGAACTGGGCCAGGCTGAGTTTTTCTTGGCCCACATTTGCTCAAAATGCTTTTGGATCGAATCACACCCAGAAGTGCGCCTAAGGGTAACTAGAAGGACGCAGGCAAGCACTGTCCTGGTCTTGGGTCCTGGGGAGTCACTGATGCCTGCTCTGTGCCTACTGTGGGCCAAGCCCTCCTCGTTGTTGGGCTGCAACTCTGAACAAAACAGATAATATCTCTGGCCTTAGAAGGGCTTAGCTGGGGAGACACAATAGAGAGACAGGCCCTGTGGTCTGGGATCAGTGCCACAAAGAAAATCAACAGAGGAGGTCACACGTGGGAGATGGGGAGCAGTTCCACGAAGGGTGGTAAAAGGAGGCCTTGAATGCAGTGAGGGAGGAGTCAGGAATGGATATGGAGGAAGAGCATTCCAGGCTGAGGGAAGAGTGTCCAGGCTCTGAGGCAGGGGTGATTTTGATGACTTCAAGAAACAGAAGGAATGTCAGGGTGGCCCGGGGAGTGGGTTGGAGGTGGGAAGGAGATGCCTTGGGAGGTATACGCAAAGCCTGGCTGCAGAGGCCCTTGGGGGCCATGGGAGAGAGCGTGCATTTTCTTCTAGGTCTGCGTGGGAAGTCACTGCAGAGTTTCGAGGCGGGGAGTTCCCAGCTCTGTATTTTTGAAGGACCGGTCTCGTTGCTTGGACCAGTGAGGAGCCCCCTGTGGGATCCAGACCCGAATGGGTTGAGCCGGGGCAGGTGGGAGCAGAGACTCTGGAGAAAAGCTGGTTGAATGCACCGTGTATTTGGAGGCAGAACCAGCAGAGGGTCCTCTGGGTTGAGTGTGGAGCAAAAGAGGAAGAAGGCACCAAGCCTAGGGTCTGGGTTTTCTCTCTTACACTTGCTGGTTGGGAAGGTGGTGCCACTGAATGAGACAGAGAAGAGTTGCATGAGTTGGGTTGGGGTCGGGGGACCAAGGCTGCGTAGTGGGGCAGAATAAGAGTGAAATATCATTAGCTGTCTTTGGAGGACAAGTAAACTAGACATTAGGGTATTTGACCGGGGGCATGGCCAGGACTGGACATCTGGGTATGTCGGTCAGCAGTGTTTAGATGGTATTTAAGCCTTGTGAATTATGAGATCATCGAGAGGGCTCAGGGCAGGGTGAAGGAGCTAGGACTGTGAGTGACGTCCACCAGTGTCTAGAGGGGTCTGAAGGAGAAGGAGGAGTAGCAGGGAGGAAGGCAGTCGGCATATGCTTGGGGTCCCCGAAGCAGAGTGTGTCAGTGGAGTGCTTGGAGGAGGAGAGAATGACCAGCTGTGACCACTGATGTCAGATACCACAAGGAAAAGTCTTGGCCTCCAGCTTTGGCAAGAGGGAGGCAGGTGACTGGGGGCCTTGAATAAGATGGGTGGGGATGGAGCTTGCAGGATTCGGCAGGTGGTGACCAGTCGCCTGCAGGCTCGCTCGGCATGCCAGTGTAAGACACCTGGGGAGGGAAACGAAGCGGTCATGCATTCCATCAGGAAAACCCTTCCCAGCTAGTCAGTTCATGGGGAGGACCGAGGGCTAGGGATGAGCCCAGGGAGCTCTGCCCCCTTGGCTTGGTGCTGTATCTAGTACTTGAGATAGTATCTGGCACTCGGGATGTACTCCGTGAATATTTGTTGAATGAATGAGTGAGGAGTGAATGAATGAACTGAGACTTGTGATTCAGCCCTTCTCCCCACTGCCAGGCACTTTGGTTTTGGCCCTCCCTGGGCCTCAATGCCTCTGCTTTTGTAAAATGGAGGGATTAGTTCTTGGTGGGGCTTCTTCACTTAGCGTTCACAGACCACTGTGGGAGCCAGCAGTGGGAAGCTGTGAACCCTCTAAAATTTCATACAAAATGCTGGGCATTTGTGCATTTTCTGAAAGTGATCTGTGATCCAGAAGAGGTTGGATCACAGATTACTTTCAGGGTTGGGTAAGACTTCCTGGGGTTTTCCTTGAGCCCTTTCTTTCCATTCTAGCCCCTGGGGCTAGTTATTGAGTAAAATAGGCAGAAGTGGCTCAAGGCTTGAGATCACTAGTAGTCATAGAGAAGCGTGGTCCTGTTATTTATCGTGAGATGGTGATAAATGGCAGTGTGGTGTAAAGTAGTCACAGAAAAATAGGAGGCAGCTTTATTAGCAGGGCCCATGTTGTGTTTTGTTCTATGTGGAAAAGCCCTCCCTGGTTTAGGAACCTGTGTCATGTATTTGGGAGGGCCCCTTTTTGTTGTGGTGCACATATAGGGTCCTGCAGGTGGGAAGTTGGGCTTGGGAGTGCTTCTCCTCTGGGGTGAGCTTATTGCTTAGAGCAGGCCTATTTTCTCTAGCTAAAAACCCAGCCTTTCCTGAGCACAGGTGCACCCCCTGCTTGGTGTAGATACAGTGGGGAGGAGGATCAGCCCTGGCCTGGGCATCTGGATAGCTGCTTATCTGTGCCTGGAGTCTTGTGGCAGAGATCCTGGGCTCTGTTTCCCCCCATCCTTACCGTGTAGTGGTGCTTGGTCCTATGCAGCCTCATCGTGCATTGGGAACCTCTGAGGGGACCTGGGCTAGCCCTCCCAAGGGGTGATGTCTTCGTATATACCAGATAGTGCACTGAAATGAGTTCAGGGTTGCAAAAAGAGGAAGAAACGGCACAGCCTGATATCTGTGACCCATAGTCTCTCCAGGGTGAAGTCTGCTGTGAGATCTTTTCCTCTTCCCTCCCTGGGGCATAGGGTCATCTGAGGTTGAAGGAGTTTGTCCAGACATTCAGGAAGGTAGGTTCAGGTTATCTGTCATCTGCAGGGCCTGAGGGGCTATGTGGGATGTGAGCTAGGAGCATGCCCTGCCTGGCAGTGTGGACTTTGCTCTGTGAAGCATGTTCACAGTGTTGGTTTCCATCCTAACTTCCTTCCCTCTCTCTTTCCTCTGCCCCACTTAGTTGGCTGGAGTTGTCTTCCTTGGAGTCGGGCTGTGGGCATGGAGCGAAAAGGTAGGTGTAACTATCACAGGACACTGAGCTTCAGGCAGCCAAAACCAGATTCGTTGGACTTCATTTTCCCTCCTCCAATCTGTTCCCTGACAACAAGCATTTCTTGTGTAGTGTCAAGATGTGTAGTTGTTAATCTTTACATGCACAAACTCTTGCTACTCTGCCCACGATAGTGTTGGCCGCTGGAGGCATGGGCTGGGCTGGGCTGGTTGGGTTTTGAGCCCTGTGGATGTGGAGAGCTCAGCTCTTGTCTGCAGCTGTGGCCAGAGCAGGCTTGGGGCAACCCAACTTCCTGACCCTGTCTGTGCCTCTGGGAGCAAGCGAGCAGGTCCCTGAACACAGGCATGCTTATTGTTGAAGCCCTTGTCCTCCAGGATGAGAAAGAGCAGGGAGCGGGGCTGGGTGACATGCCCCCAGGGTGCCCTGTGGGACAGGGGTGGGCCTTTAAGCACCTCTGGGCCTCCTTGCCCAACCTCAGGAGGAGAGGGGAGGAGTGGAGACCTAGCATCTACTGTCTGGAAGGACATGGGGCAGTTGCAGCTCCAGGAAGGGGATGAGACGATATGGGCAGGGTGGGGCTGTGCTGCTGCTTATTGCCCCGTGGCAGGGGTGCTATGGAGGCGGTGAGGGCTGAAAAGGGCCAGGGAGGGAAGGGGGAAGGGAGGGAAGCAGTAAGGTGGAGCAGGCCTGGCCGGAAATAGCCAGGACTAAAGTTTCCTCTAGCATCTTGGGCCCAGGCCTTTTTCCTTCAGTGGAACATCGCTTTGCTTCCAGCAGGAGGAGGCAGAAGAACGTAGGTCTGCAGGCTTTCCTGCCATGGTCTTACGAACAGGATAAGGCCCACCTTCCGGTTTGGGCAACTTCCAAGTGGCCTGTGAACCCCGAAAGGGCAAGAGCTGGGGTGCGATGTCCTTGTGCCCCTGTGACCCAGGAGGAGGTTCAATCTGTGCCTCACAGCACCACCGTGTGGCTGCCCCTGGGACTGCAGCCGCCTAACCGGGTGTGGCCCTGAGTGTGGAGCAAATCTGTCGATTTAAAATAATTAAAAAGGCCAGAACCTAGTTTAGAGAGACTTTATTCAAGCACACATGTTGAGGACAGGGCTACCCAGGAAGCACAAATTCCAAAGAATGGAAGTCAGCCTTCCTGTTTGAAGTGTAGGAGCTTGGGATCATTTATGTAGACAAAGCCAGACAGAGGCTCTGTTGCCCAGACCGATTCAGCACAGTGACTGAATCTTGGCTCACTGCAACCTCCGCCTCCCGGGTTCAAGAGATTCTTGTGCCTCACCCTCCCGAATAGCTGAGATTACAGGCATGTGCCACCATGCCTGGCTAATTTTTGTATCTTTTAGTAGAGATCGGGTTTTGCCATGTTGGCCAGGCAGGTCTTGAACTCCTGGCCTCAAGTGATCTGCCCTCGTTGGCCTCCCAGAGTGCTGAGATTACAGACGTGAGCCGCCATGCCCAGACACCTATGTATGTCTTGATGCTTAGTCACAATGTTCTGATTAGTTGAGGCGGTCTTTTTCTTTCAGGAAAGGTATGTTTAACATTCCACACTGAAGATGTAATTGTCCCTGGGTCTTAGATGATATCTGATCTGAGTTAGTAAAGAACAATGAAAGAGGCAGTTAAACTGTAACAGAGATCAGTGACTGGAAGGGGGGCTGTGGTCTCTCCAGTCCCTTAGTTCAACCATCATCTAAGAAACAGAATTGCAAACATGCTACATGACTCAATCTCCAGGGCTCAGCTTTCCCCCTTGGCATTTTACAAACCCTACCGAACTGCTCTACCCATTATGTGACTGTGTTTATATTTAAATTGAAATTGAATATAAATTAAAATTCACTCCTTCTGTCTCATTAGCCACATTTCAAGTGCTCCCTAACACCTGTGGCCAGAGAGTGGGGGTATAGTCTAAAACACCTCCATTGGTGTGGAAACTTCTATGGACAGCACTGCTTTGGCCTGCCCTTGGGCGTGTTTTCCACAAGAGTGTTCATATTGAGGCTGTTTTCATCTCAGAAGAGTAGTGTTCCTCATTAATTAGGTGCCAAATTAGGGGACTAACAAGGTTAGCCACCAGGGTGACCAGTTTGACCACAGGCCACAGAGCCCCATTTCCCTCCAGGCCTGGAATAGGCACCCCACAGGCTGCAAAAGAAGCCTGGTGGCCGCCTAGGAGGAACTCACAGCATAGGTGGAGGCCAGGAACACTTTCTGGGACCTGAGGTGGTCAGAGGGGCCCCTAAGGGCATGGATGGGGGCGGACTCTGGCCTGGCTGTTAACAAGAGGACTGAGCCTGGGGAGACAAGTCCCTGTTTTCAGTACCACCTGCACCCCCCAGGGCGGCATCCTTGACTCCCCTTCCGGGCCGATGCTGCCCTGCTTTCTCTGTCTCTTTCAGGGTGTGCTGTCCGACCTCACCAAAGTGACCCGGATGCATGGAATCGACCCCGTGGTGCTGGTCCTGATGGTGGGCGTGGTGATGTTCACCCTGGGGTTCGCCGGCTGTGTGGGGGCTCTGCGGGAGAATATCTGCCTGCTCAACTTTGTGAGTGGCCACAGAGACAAGAGTGGGATAGGATGGAATGGGGTGCAGGCTCTGCTGGGCAGGATTATATGTTACCTGGTCAGAGCAGGTGGCAGCTCTTAGGAGCTTCCCCCAGGCCCCTGCCTGGGGACAGGAGGCAGCCCTTTGCACCCTACTGTCTGGAGAAGCTGGTTCCTCTCGACAGGAGAATTAGGTACCCTCTGGTTTTTAGCCCTTGGTGGGAGGAGCCAGCTGCCTGTAGGCCAGCTCTACTCCCTGCTCCTTTGCCTTTTATCTTCTTTCAGAAGTTTTAAAAGAATTGTTTGTCTGCTACTGTCCTTTGCCCTTCCTGGCTAAGATCAAAAGATGTTGCAAGTAACCTTAAATCATTTCCCTTCTCCAAGGATGTGTGAGTCTATTGGATATACAAGTCAGAATCCCAAATTTCCTGGCAGAACTGCAGATTACTAAGAGTTTAGTTTTATATTTAGATACCAATTCATTTTTAGATATATTCAGTTAAATAATACCTGGTGGGGAAAACACATTATCATATTTTGCACTGTATTATTTGTTGACTTGATTAAATAAAGCTTTCTCTTTCCTGGACATAATTTTAAAAGCAAAGCTATGGGATTTTTTTTTTTCCCCCTAATTTTTTCTCTGGAAAACAACAACAACAACAACTGTGTTAAGCATCTTGCTTTTATGTGAACAGAGATTACGTTTTGGCAGGCCTCATGTGCGTGTGTGTTTCCTTTTTCTTACTTTGAAAGATTACTCCAAATTTGCTGGTTGTGGCAAGCTGCTTAGTGTCTTGTATGGCCAGTGATAATGTCTGTGAGAGCACAGACTGCAGGCTGGGAGTCTGCCCTGATGGGATATGGACTTGTGGCTGCACTGGCCCCTTGCAGAATGCCACCACTCCTTGTGGCCCGGGGCAGCCGAGAGCTTCTGGAGGGGTCTTTATTGCAGCTGATGATCATATACTTTCATGCAGAGTTGGTACAGATAACATTGGCACTTCCAGAATTGTAAAGAGCCCTGCAGGGAACTCACATGTCCTGCATGAACTATGTGACCTCAGGCAAGCTATGTACCTAGTGACATAGCCATAGTTTTCTCATCCATAAAGTGAGGTGACAGATATGTAGGCACTCAATGGGTTTGTGTGTGTAGGGAGAGTCGTCAGATAGTGTCTTGGGCACAGTGTCTGTCCTAAAGGAGCTGATATCCCAGGATGCTGCCCTGGAGGGTCCAGGTGGAACTGCTGGGGTAGGGCAGCCATTCGTTCGTGTGATAGGGTTTCCTCCTTGTCCAGGGAGGAGGGCTGCTTCATAGCAAATGATTGACACATTGGCTTGGAGTTTTCTCACACTTTTTTACTCATGTGACTGTTAACAGCAATGCAGTGACATGGGTAGGGATAAATAACCCCTTTTTACAGATGAAGCGAAGTTGCCCAGAGTCACCCAGCTAACCAAGTGTGGGATTCTCGGGGCCCCGGTGTGGGACTCTCAGGTGCACAGTCCACATTCTGCCAAGGATGGTGGTTCCGGGTCAGGTGGGGTTATGTGTGTGGGGGTGCAGGCTGGTGGGGTGGTGACTCCTGCTCCCGTCCCCTTCCCCTGCAGTTCTGTGGCACCATCGTGCTCATCTTCTTCCTGGAGCTGGCTGTGGCGGTGCTGGCCTTCCTGTTCCAGGACTGGGTGAGGGACCGATTCCGGGAGTTCTTCGAGAGCAACATCAAGTCCTACCGGGACGATATCGACCTGCAGAACCTCATCGACTCCCTTCAGAAAGCTGTAAGCACCTCCCTATCGGGCCCCCGATAGAGCATGCGCCCCCCCTGTGGCCTGCTGTGCTGCCCGGAGCTGAGGCTAGCAGGGGCACCAGGCCTTCTCTCCTCTGTGGGTTTTCTGCCTGCAGCTTGGCAGACAGCAGGGAGGCCATGGAACAGGCCACCCTGCCTCTGGTCTGTTCCACTTTGCCGACTTGTGGTTGCCCAGTGGGCCAGCGCTTTCCCGTTGGGATTGGACAGGCAAATCCAGCTGCACCCGAGACCACCCACCCCCATGTGCCTGGCCCTCCTCTTTCGGCCCCAGATCTTTCCAGTCCTGCCCAATAGCCACACCAGCTGCAATCCTCCTCAGGCGCTGCATACTGTAAGGCATAGCTTCTTCCCCACAGCTCATGACTCACTGTCTGAGGCTGTTCCTATCCCCTTCCTCCCCAGGACCTTTTCCCCTTCCTTTTTAAGAAGCCAGGGCTGCCTGGAGGAAGCTTTGTCAGATCTAGCAGAATGTCACCTCCCTGGAATATGTGCCCAGGGGTTTGTCTAAGCAGTCCCAGGCTGTGGCCTTTACTCCATCTGGTCTCCATCCATCTTATCCCTCTCATGTGTGGCTGCACCTGGAGGCTTGGAACACAGCTGTCCCAGCCACCTGGGGAGGAACCCACTCCTTGGCCATGTCAGCCTGTGCAATGCAAGGCTCTTGTTTGATCTGTGTGCTGACGGAAAGCCCACCTTCCTTAAGAACTTTTCATATGGAACACTTTGCTTTTGAGAAGAAAATAAATCAGAAACCATTAAAAATCTGTGATTCACTCTCATTATTAACCAAAACTTGTTCACCTTTATTTCATGTATTATGGGATCCAGCAAAACCCATTTATGGTACCAAAGACCCTGTCTGTATTGTTATTACTAATGTGTATTAGTCTGTGAAAGTCACCAAATCCCAGCCGTGTTTTGATACCTCGCCTTTCTTTTCTGTTTAGTGCCACCATCCTTTTTTCATTTTCACGTACTCTTGGCTTGCTGGTGTCAGCATGCTAGGTTGTGGTTCGTCCCTGCATTGCCTTAAAAACATAGTTTTCTCCATTGACTTCTTTTTCTTTTAAAAGTAAAACTTCTGCCCGGGCGTGGTGGCTCATGCCTGTAATCCCAGCACTTTGGGAGGCTGAGGCGGGTGGATCACGAGGTCAGGAGATCGAGACCATCCTGGCTAACACGGTGAAACCCCATCTCTACTAAAAAATACAAAAAACTAGCCGGGCGAGGTGGCAGGCACCTGTAGTCCCAGCTACTTGGGAGGCTGAGGCAGGAGAATGGCGTGAACGCGGGAGGCGGAGCTGGTAGTGAGCTGAAATCACACCACTGCACTCTAGCCTGGGCGACAGAGCGAGACTCTGTCTCAAAAAAATAAATAAATAAAATAAATAATAATAATAAAAAAAAAACTTCCCAGGAGAGGGATTCAGTAAATTACACAGCTTCCTTGGGGTGAAATTTCGGGTAATCACTAAAGCAAGTGGAACAGTGGAGGTGTGGGGGAGATGATTTTACCTGAGAAGTAAGCAAAACAAAACAACCAGAAATCGCTATTATCATTTGTTGTGATTATTGCCATAACCATGTCAGCTGTAAGGGCAAATGCGAAAAAGTTTTTTAGGGGAAGAGACACTGTCAACTTCACAATGATGCTTTCAGTGTTTGGTTTTGACAAATTTTTTAGTCAAGTAAGGATTTTCTTTGTAGCCACACTAGATGATAGGAAGGGGAGGGCAGAGGCCCCAGGTGTGGGGCAGAGCTTTGATTGTGTTACCTTTCACCCTCATTGGACCTCTTTTCTGAGGAGCAGACACTTAGCAGCTTTTTTTTTTTTTTTTTTTTTTTTTTTTTTTTTTTGAGAAGGAGTCTCGCTCTGTCGCCCAGGCTGGAGTGCAGTGGTCGGATCTCAGCTCACTGCAAGCTCCGCCTCCTGGGTTCCCGCCATTCTCCTGCCTCAGCCTCCCGAGTAGCTGGGACTACAGGCTTCCGCCACCTCGCCCGGCTAGTTTTTTGCATTTTTTAGTACAGACGGGGTTTCATCGTGTTAGCCAGGATGGTCTCGATCTCCTGACCTCGTGATCCGCCCATCTCGGCCTCCCAAAGTGCTGGGATTACAGGCTTGAGCCACCGCGCCCGGCCAGCAGCTATTTTTTGTAAAGGGGTGAAAAGGGGAATTCGCTTGCAAGTTTTTCAGGGAGGAGAACACTGCACACTAGGAAGTGTTCTCTTGTGGCAAGTAAAGGACCACACCAAGGTGCCGAGGGGTCCTTAAAGGAGAGAGGCCACTCTCCCATCCTCTGAGGAGACTGGGAGGAGGAGTCTTCTTTGAGGAGGCTGGGAAGAAGGGCAAGCTCCCTGCTAAGGAGGGCCTGGGCTGGGTATGTTGTGCCCGGCAGTGGGGCCAGAGGGCTCCACTGAGCCAGCGATGTGGGTTAGACAGAGGAGGCACTGTGGCCAGGAGATACCTTCACTGCCATTTCCCTTTTATTTGTTTTTATTATTTTCTTTAACACATCAAAAGAGCAGGTTCTCTCTCTTTCTCTTTCCTTTTTTATCCTCCCTCCCTCCTTTCTTTTTTCTTTTCTTTCTTTCATTTCTTTCTCTTTCTCTCCCCTTTTTTCTCTCTCCTTTCCTCTCTTTGTCTCTTTTCTTTCCCTCCCTCCCTCCCTCCTTCCTTCCTTCCTTCCTTCCTTCCTGGCGGGGGTGCAGTCTTGCTGTGTTGCCCAGATTTATTTCCAGCTCCTGGGCTCAAACCATCCTCCCATCTCAACCTCCCGAGTCGCTGAGGTTACGGGCCTGGGCTACAGCCCAGCTATTTTCTTCTCAAAGGGCTGCCTGTGTTGCCAGCTTAGCATCTCTGCACATGGAGGGTAGCGGGGCAGGCCCTGGTTTCTCTGCATGGTAGATGCCGGCAGACTTAGCCTGGCATCACCATGAATGTTGCCCTATGCTGGGCAGCCATGGCCCTGTCTTGGAGCCCCTAACAGGTCTGGCTTTTGTGGTTGCAGAACCAGTGCTGTGGCGCATATGGCCCTGAAGACTGGGATCTCAACGTCTACTTCAATTGCAGCGGTGCCAGCTACAGCCGAGAGAAGTGCGGGGTCCCCTTCTCCTGCTGCGTGCCAGATCCTGCGGTGAGTTGGCTTGTGCTGGGACACAGGGAGCCCGCCCTTCCTGAAGCCCAGCAGCTTTCCTGACTCCTCCAGTGCTCTGGGGTACTTTTCTCTCATGGACGTCTGAGGAGCGGGTGTGCTTTCTCCACGCCCTCCTCAAGGCTGCCCAGCTCCGAAATCCGATGTGTGTACATTCTAGGAACACTGCTTGCATGACCCACCCTGGCCTTGGTGTTCTGGGTGAGGCAGGAGAAAACAGTATTATTTCCCCGGGCTCAAGCAATTATCTGGCCTCAATTTCCCAAGTAGATAGGACCACAGGCTTGAGCACCACTCCTGGATAATTTTTGTATTTTTTGTAGAGATGGGGTTTCACCATGTTGCCCAGACTGGTCTTCAACTCCTGGGCTCAAGGCGATCTGCCCATCTTAGCCTCCCAAAGTGCTGGGATTACAGGTGTGGGCCACTGCACCTGTCATGTCCTTTCTGTACCTATTTGCATTCCCAATCCAAGGCCAACGTCCTTGGGTTCCAGAAGCTGTGTTGTTGGGGTGACCCGTGAAGGAGCTGTGAATTTTGCCTGAGCTGAGCCTGAGTAGAACTGGGCATGTTGCCAGCTCTCGGTGCAGTTATGTAAAGCCTGGTCCTGGCTTTTTGAGAAGGCAGAGCATCACCACTATTAATATGGGCAAGTTCTGCAGCCCAGGAGAGGCTCAGATTTGCTGAAACTGCACAGCTCTTCTGAGGTCTCCACTGCGACTGTGAAATGTACCAAGTCTCGTAAGTGTTGGTTTTAGCATGTATAATTCTTACCTCCAAGTATAGGTGTTACCTCCTAGCAAACTGTGGCCCCCAGGCCAAATCTGGCCTGTTATTTTTCCATGACCTGTGAGCTAAGAATGCTTTCAGATGTTTTTAAATGCTTGGAAATAAATCAAAAGAAGAATAATATTTTGGGGCACATGAAAATTATATGAAATTCGAATTTCAGTGTCCATGAAGTTTTCTTGAAATACAGCCATTCCTGTTTGTTTACAGATTGTCAGTGCCGGCTCTCATGCAACAAAAGCAGAATTGAGTATGTGTCTGAAATATTCACTGTCTAGCCCTTCACAGAGAAAGTCTGCCACTCTGTCCTGGCCTGAAGGATTAGTTGGTGGCGTGATTGAAGGATATGAGCTGTAATGGAATTTGCACAAATGTTTGCTAGTGTTTGGTCATGTCTTTTCTGGAGCCTCTTACCATTAGGTTCTTGAGACACCAAAAGCAGCTAATTTTTCTACTTTTCTTGCAGCAAAAAGTTGTGAACACACAGTGTGGATATGATGTCAGGATTCAGGTGAGAGCTCTAGTGTATACAACTTGAAGAGTTCTTTAGGTTTCATTCCCTATGGTTCAACATCCTGATTTAGCACAAGTGCAAATTGAAGTGGGGAAACTTGGGGCAGTGAAGCTCCTGATGCCACCTAAGCTGAGCATGGGCACAGGGTCACACATACCGCTTCCTGAGCTGGCGGCAGGACCCCTGGGAGCAGTAATGGTGATTCCAAGCCTTGTGAGCCGCAGTCCCAACAACTAGGAGTTGCTGCATTTAAAGAGGTGGGATGGAAGTTTTGAGGGACAAAGACTGCATTTTTAGGAGATTCCTTGGCATCCCAGAAGATGTCTCTCGTTAAGAGGACAGCTGCAGGAGTGTATGTGCCTTGGTCTGGCCTCTGTGTGGAGGCAGTGGTGACAAAGAGGGAGGCAGGCATGGGGCAGGGGTGAGGCTCTGTCCTCCAGGACTTCCTTTAGGCTTTAGGGAGTGTGCTCTTGGATGCAAAGAGAAGCAAGACCCTACCCCACTCCAGTCCTTGTTCTAGTGGTTTTTGGTGATATGAATGACTGCTGTTTTAAAAGGGAGGAGTCTTGAGGAATCTGCAGAGACCCCTCCTGTTAACCGTGCATACGAGGGATGTGTCCCTACAGCCTGGGCAACTGTCCTTCTTTAGGGATCTGCATTTTACAGGGAGAAACTTCTGTAAACGGAATGTTTGTGTTTCCCCAAAATTCACATATTGGAACTTAAGCCCCAATGTGATGGTATTAAGAGGTGGGGTCTTAGGGAGGGGATTGGGTCATGAGGGCAGAGTCCTTATGAGTGGGATGAGTGCCCTTATGAAAGAGGCCCAGAGAGCTTATTTGTCACTCCACTGTGTGAAGACACAGTGAAAGGGTGCCATCCATGAACCAGAAAGTGGGCCCTCATCCAACACCAAATTTGCCAGTGCCCTGATCTTGAACTTTCCAGCCCCCAGGACTGTGAGAAATAAATTTCTGTGGTTTATAAGTCACATAATCTATAGTATTTTATTATAGTTACCTGAATGGACTAAGATAAGAACCTGTATCAACATCAGCTTCCCTAATTATGAGTTGTTTTGCCACTTACATTAATTTGCAAAGGCTGCTGTCACAACATACCACAAACAGAAATTTAAGAAGCTACAGCAGACATTTATTTTCTTACAGTTTGGAGGCTAGACGTCCAAAATCAAGGTGCTGGCAAGATGGGTGCCTTTAGAGAGCTGTGATGGAAGGGTCTGTTCCAGGCTTCTCTCCTGGCTGCAGGTGGCTGTCCTCTCCCTGTGTCCTCATGTGGGCTCCCCTCTGTGCATGTCTGTGTCCTGATCTCCTCTTCTTAGCATGATGCTCTTCATATTGGATTAGGGGGCACCCTGATGGCCTCATTGTAGCATAATTACCTCTGTAAAGAGCCCGTCTCCAAATACAATCACGTTCTGAGGTCCTGGGGGTTAGGACTTCAGTGTATAGATTTTGAGGACACAGTTTAGCCCCTAACACCTCTAAAGTTAGGGACTAATGCTCCATTGTGTTGCCATGGAGGAGGCTGATAGGTGTGAGGGGGCTGGGGCCGATTGCCCTGTGTGGGGTGGGCAGGGCTGGGGTGTGTGCTGAGATGGTTACTGATACCCCACCGGGGTCAGCACTGGAGGGAGCCGGTTGGCTGGTGACTGTTGCCTGCTGGCTCTGTCTCCTGGAGCCGAGCTTACCAGTGGGATGCCCGCTCTGAGAAGCACCCTTCTTCTCTTTTTAGGAGACTCTAGACCCCCTTTTCCAGGTTTCTCTCCCTTTAAAGGCACATCCTTCTCCAAGCCTTCAAGTCCCTTCTCTTTCTCCAGATGTGGACACTGGGGAAGGGAATCTTGAGAAAGTTGGTCTTGAAATCTCTGGAGACCTGAAGGGAAACAGCCAGGGAGCCTTTGGTCAGACAGGTGGTGCGATGGCACGGTGCCCAGCGAGGGGCAGAGGCTGGGAGGAGCCGACGAGCATCTCCTGGAGAGTCCTTGCCTGCCTCCTGGATCCCTCGTTCCCACCCTGCTTTGCACCGCTCCTTGCCGGAGTTCGCTAGGGGATCAGGGTGGGGACATTGTGCGTGCCAAAGGCTCAGGCCCCTGTGGTGTTTTCCTGCAGCTGAAGAGCAAGTGGGACGAGTCCATCTTCACGAAAGGCTGCATCCAGGCGCTGGAAAGCTGGCTCCCGCGGAACATTTACATTGTGGCTGGCATCTTCATTGCCATCTCGCTGCTGCAGGTGTGTCCCGGGAGCCTGTAGGATTGGCAGGTGGCCTTTTTTCATGTGAGGTTGGGCCCTTAACATAGAGTGCATGGGTCCAGCTTGGGTATGGTATTAAGGGATTTGCAGAATAAAAAAAGGGATTCAACTGGATGTCCAACGCTGAGAGAGTGTATGTGTGTAAACGTATTGGGGAGGAGAATGGTGGCTTCCATAAATGCTACCTATAGGGGCGCCCTCTGGGCGGGGGCAGGCTGGGAGGGGCTTGTGGCCCTGCACAGGTCCTAATGGCAGCCCTCTCCAGAGGGCCCGGTGGGCTGCAGAAGGGTCACTGCCTGTCTGGAGGTGGGTCAGGAGTGTGCTCGGGGTGAGCCATCAAGTGCTGCAGATGGGGAGGCTAAACTCTTGGTCACCTGGGGCCTGAGGGTGGCCTGAGGGTCAGGGTGTGCACTCGCCCCGGGACCTCTCCTCCTGTCTCTGGTCCCTAGGCTGGGATTGTCAGGTATCTTCCCTGTCCATGAGACATCCTCTGAGGCCAGCTGCCATTTGTGGCATCCTTTCCCCTCCCAGGCTGTGCTTGTTCATTTGAACCAGGTTTCACATGTGGGAGGATGTTGGTGGCTGAGCAGGCAGTGAGGCTTGGAGTGACTGGGCTGGTCGGTGACTGCCAGGAGAAGAAGTGGCAGAGAAAGTCAAGAATTCAGTGATCAGAGAAACCAGGAGTCTTTCCAGTGCTGTTCAGGGCTTCCAAGAAGCTGCAGCTTCTGGGTCCACTGATGCAGTTCTTGTGTGGAAAATAACACCAGTTATAAAGTGTTTGACTCTGTTCTTGCCTTGAAGAGGGTGACTGAGGTGGACCCAGGGCCACCAGCCACCCACACATGCCTTCCTCCTTCAAGGAAGACTAAGAAATAGGAGGAAGCAACTGGAAAAGGAAAGAAAAAAGTTATTTGCAAAATGGGCAAGGGAAGAATCATACTTCAGAAGGACTGACTAGTCAAATTAGAACCACACAAGAATTTAAAGGGGAAAAAAAGCCATTTCCAGAGGTCACGAAGTTCATGTTCGTCTGTTCACGTTAGAAGAACATCAGTCTTCTCTCACGATTTCCCACTCACCAAGATTGGGATGAACCTTCAGACATTAGCACAGCCGAAATTGGGGGTGGCCTTGGTCTTTTTGTGGAATCGACGTTTACGGGAAACACTCAAGATTTATTATTTTGGGAATCAGAAACAGTCAGGGTGACCCTGTTATTTTTAGTTTAACCCAGGGACGGGCGTGTCCTGCCCCATGGCTTGTGACGCACTTAATCACATTGGAGGCAGGGCAGAGTGTCTCTTTTGCTTGTGCTGCCTGTGGTTTGCCTCTTCTAGGCTCTGGGGATGTAACAGACTAGACCCCAGAACCCCTTTTTGTGGGAGGAGTAGCTGTGCTGTGCCACTGGCTCCACGGTGCTCTCTCTGCATCCTCAGTTGCAGCGGGAGAGGGTGAGGAGAGGCGTGCAGTGGAAGCTCCCAACCTCACCTTCCGTCCTCAGTTGCAGCAGGGGCATGAGGAGAGGCGTGCAGTGGGAGCTCCCAACCTCACCTTCCGCTCCCTGCCCTCTGCCTTTGGGCCCCAGCAATGGTCACTGACTCTGCTGGTGTTGGTTTCAGATATTTGGCATCTTCCTGGCAAGGACCCTGATCTCGGACATCGAGGCAGTGAAGGCCGGCCATCACTTCTAAGGAGCAGAGTTGAGGGAGCCGAGCTGAGCCACACCGGGAAGCTAGAGCCTTTCTCTGCTGTCAGCCCTAAGTCCAGAGGGAGAGGAGCCGACACCCCCAGAGCCAGCTCCCCATCTTCAGCCTCAGCGTGACGTGACCTCTCTGTTTCTGCTTGCTGGTGCTGACGACCAAGGGGCCCCCTTGTTACCTGCCCAGACTTGTGACTGTATCCCTCTGGAGTCTATCCAGAGACAGAGAATGTGTCTTTATGTGGGAGTGGTGACTGAAAGACAGAGAGGGCTCCTGTGGCTGCCAGGAGGGATTGACTCAGTCCCCCTGCAGCTCAAGCACATCTGCAGGACACCTTGGTCCCCTGTCCACTGGCATCCAGACATCTGCTTTCGGTCAGCCACATCTGTGGGTGGGCCGTGGGTAGAGGGACCCACAGGCATGGACAAGGCATCTCTCTCCATCAAGCCAAGCAGCACGGGGTCCTGCCCATAACTGGGTAGGCAGATGTGGCCCCGCTGGGCCTCTGAGTGCCAGCGCAGTCTGCGGGGGCATGCACACATCGGGGGTGGTTTGCAGGATCCTCAGCCATGTTCAAGTGAAGTAAGCCTGAGCCAGTGCGTGGACTGGTGCCACGGGAGTGCCTTGTCCACTGCCCCCCTGTGTCCACCAGCTGTTCTCCCGGTGCCAGAACTGCCTCTGGTCTTGACAGCATTAAGCCCTGATGGCGCCGGTGGGGTGGTGGGCATGGTTCTTCACTGAGAGCCGGCTCTCCTTTTCTTAAAGTGTGTAAATAGTTTATTTATAGGGGTAAGAATGTTCTCATACCATTTCACTTCCTCTTCCTCTCCTCCAGCATTCTCCTCTGAGCAGCCTTACATAGTGTCCACAGCTGGAGCCAACCCTTTTGAGTCCCCTCGAGTGTCTTAAGAACCAGCCCACAACAGCCTCTCCTTCCCCTCCACATACTGCAGCCTCCCTCCATGTATCCCACATACAAGCACTCCCCCACTCCTCAGCGTGGCCTCACTGTCTTCTGGTCTTGGTGCTACTGAAATTGTCACCCAGAACTTGAATCCTGACCCTCCCCACTGCAAGCCCAGGGAGCCCCAGCTCAAGACGGTTGCCTGAAACAGTTGGCCAGGGCTCCTCTTGTGGCCGCGTACCCAGGGCTGGCTGACCTGCCATTTGCTTCTCTCTGGAGATAGCTGTTCTGCAACCACGCCCCATGCCGAGCCACAACCCCGGGCTGCAGCTGTTCAGAAGGTCCGGGCGTTTTGTTTCTGGTGACCGGATATCGGTGGTCACTGGTCCACCCTTCCTGTCAGGGCTTTTCTGGGGCCTGCTCTTGGAAATGAAGTCTTCTTAAGTACTGAATAATTCCCCTGGGGATAGCTGGGGCATTTGTCTAGCTGGGCTACTTTCTAACGCTTTGCCATAGCTCGGACCACTTCTTGTCGTTCAGGGATCGAGTGCAACCTTCAGTTACTTGCTGGAGTGTACATTCTAGTGTGGTGTATACTGGTGGCTGTTTGTTGATGATGATATTATCTTTTTTTTCCTGGTTTTTTTGTTTGTTTGTTTTTTTGCAATTCTCTGTAGACTAGGAGAAGAATGCTTGTGTTTTTCGGAAGTATGAGGCTTCTCTTTGACTGCCAAACTCTTTTATGGAATATATCTTTATATTAATGCTGTTGTTTTGGTCGTTTTTGTTTGGGGTCACTATCAAGATGTTGCTAAGCATCTCAGTGGTAAACGCGGCTGCCAGAGGAACCAAGGGCTGGGGTATGTAGACCTTACAGAAGGGTGGATGGTAGAGGCAGCCCATCATCAGCACAATCTGACTTACATTTCATTGAGTGCATTTTTTTTTTTTTTAAGATTCTGTATGGCAGCACTTTCAGTCTAGAGGAAACATTGTTTTAGGTTATTTCTGTCCACCCCTGGGCGATACTATTTATTGATCCAGGGAAAAGAGCTTGGGGACACTGAGTCGAAGTGGGGACACGGGATTGAAGCCTGGGCACTGCCGCTGCACGAGCTGTGTGTCCTGGGTGTGCCGGCCTCTCTGAAGGGGGTTGGTGGTGGTGGCTGCCTCACTAGATGCCTCTGATCCAGCCTTCCCTGGGGGAGTGGGTGGCCGCAGACCCTCCCTGCCAGAGCTCCTGGAAGGCTCCTGCAGGCCTGACCCATCTATTCCTGTAGACCTGGTTCAGGATGAAGTCTCGGTGTGACTTGCAGAGTTGGGTTTGTCTTTCAACTATAGACCCTTCTGGCCGTTCTCAGCTGTATCATGGGACTCTGAGTAGTTGGATGAGGAATGGAAAGAAAGCAAGGATGAGAGCCGGGCACTGGCAGTCTCCACCCAGCATCGGCTCTCTGCACAGAGGCACAGGGTAGGCCTCCTGTGCACTCCCCACTCAGCACTGGCTTGTCCTGAATCCCCGTCTTCCCTGGTTGGAGGTCAGCTGTGGCATTGGCACCCTCTCCTCACCCCACCATGCACATGCTCACTTGAAAGCTTTGGGGTCCTTCCTGTACCCCCTCCCCAACCCTGGCCCACCCCCTCAGGATCTTGTCACGTTATTTTTCCTGTCCCTTCTTCCTGTTGCTGGCCTTCCTTTCGTCATCCTAAAAACTTGCCTAGGCCCTATGGCTCCCTCCTTTCTCTCCCAGGCAGCTTCTTATCTGGGCTGTCTGTACCCCTTCCTTTCCACCACCCACCATGCCCCACGTAGCTGAAAGCTGCTTATCCCAGTTGTCAACCCTGGCCTTCGGCCTCTAGCACCAGACACTGCACCTCCTGAACGTCCTCTGCTTCTCTGCTTCAGAGGCCCGGGCTCGCGAGTTCTCTGTCCTCTCCCATCCGTCTGCTTAGGACTCTGCTGCAGCTGTCCTCACCGGCCTCCAGGGAATCCCACTTCCCACAGGGCAGGGCTGTGGGCTGGGCTGAAAAACCATCTGCATGGTCCACAAGAAGCCTGGCACTGGGTTTCCTCATGAATAACAATGAAAATGGATGCAGAACCTTCCTGGAACATGGAATTTCTCTGGGAGATTCCATGCAGAGGCCACTGGGGAGGTGACGGGCACGCATGTGAGTGTAGGTGGCTGCAGTGTTGGAAGGCTCCCAGCAGAGCAGAGAGGGTCTCAGTCTCATCAGGGAACCCACCTGATGGCTTCTCAGCCAGCAGTCTCAGAGGAACATAGACTGCAGAGAATGGAGGGAGGCAGTAGTGGCCCCGGCACCTGAGGCATCCTGCTGTCATGGGAAGGTCTCTGCCCAAATGTCAGATGCATCAGCCTGTCACCCACTGATCCAGAGCTTTCAGCTGTGCTGGTTGGGGGGTGTGGGGTGGAGTGCTGAATGACCTTCATGGGTGGGCCTTTCCAGCTCTAGGGTTATATGCGTGTTTGTCCACAGTTTTTAGGTTGTATGTCTGGGACTATGGGAACCTGTCCCCCATGATGGATCTTGGTAGAGACACTTCCCTGTGTCTGTCATCGTGCCCAGGAGAATGCTGCAGGTGACCACCTGCAACCCTGTTCTCATTCATCTGGATGCCCTCCAGAAATCTGGGGATCCATACACCTCTAAAGGTCCTTATCAAGTTGGCGAGGCTTGGCCATTCCTGTTCAAGGCTGCATTAAAGGCACGATCACCATCCTGGCTAACACGGTGAAACCCCGTTTCTACTAAAAAGACAAAAAATTAGCTGGGCTTAGTGGCGGGCACCTATAGACCTATAGTCCCAGCTACTTGGGAGACTGAGACAGGAGAATGGTGTGAACCCGGGAGGTAGAGCTTGCAGTGAGCCGAGATCGTGCCACTGCACTCCAGCCTGGGTGACAGAGTGAGACTCCGTCTTAAAAAAAGGCATGTCCATTCTCAAATGCTTTTGACGTCTCCAGGGTGCCTCAGGACAACACGAAGTGGACATTGTAGAACTTGGGGCTACTGTGTTACTTTGGAAGAAAAAGTTAAGGGTACTTTTAAGTAGATACTGTTTTGATGAAATTGCCAACTTCAGGGAGCCCAGCTTTGGAGAAGGAGGATGAGGATTCCTTACAAGGGTCCAAAACAATTCTTTCTTCACTCGGCTTTCTTTCTGTGCTCTGCATCTTATATTCCAGCAGGGGCTTCCAATGCGTGGTTTAATAACTACCAGAACTGGCCGGGTGCAGTGACTGATGCCTGTAATCCCAGCACTTTGGGAGGCTGAGGCACGCAGATCACTTGAGGCCAGGAGTTCGAGACCAGCCTGAACAACATGGTGACATCCAGTTTCTGCTAAAAATACAAAAATTAGTCGGGTGTGGTGGTGTGCACCTGTAGTCCCAGCTGCTTGGGAGGCTGAGGCAGGAGAATCGCCTGAACCTGGGAGGCGGAGGTTGCAGGGAGCCAAGATTGAGCCACTGCATTCCAGCCTGGGTGACAGAGATTTCATCTCAAAAAATTAAAAAAAAAAAACAAAACTACCAGAATAAATTATCACCTTGGACTATAATTTTGACACCTCAAACAACTTTTAAACTAGTCTTTTAAAAAAGTACACTTAAATAAAAATCTAAACATAGGAGAATGTAAAGTGAAAGTATGTCTTCTGTTCCCCAGAGGTAACTAGTATTAGGAATCCTTCCTGAAAATATCCATCCATATACTTGGGTCATCACACCCATGGAATCATTTTACATAGTATTTTATAAATGTTACTTAATATACTGATCCACAGTGCGTTTTCACGGTCACGCCATCAGTTGTAGGAGTGTGCCAAGAGCAGATGGGCCTTGCCTTTGTACCAGAGGAGTCCATTTACAGTCGCAGGTTAATAGAAAACCCAATTCAAACTGGCCTAAACAATGAGGGGAGGTTTTGGCTCCCGAAACTGGAAAGTCCAAAGGTGGGGTGAGTTTCAGGGTTGGGTTGATCCAAGTGGCTCAGTGACGTCAGCAGGATCTTGTTTCCTTTTCTCTCTGCTCTGCCTTCCACAGCGTCCCCTTCATCTATGGTGGAGGGAAGGAGTCTACTACAGACAACCCCGAGCCTCCCCGTGATGGGGGTGGTGTGGTGGTGAAGCCAGCAAGGGAAGGGACCCCCGCTTCCTCATGCTTCATCATCCCACTGAAACCATGTGGCTGTGAAATGCAGCATCCTCCAGGAGGGGGACGAAGGCTGGGGATGCTGTCAACTATTGCCATCGCGCTTCTGTAGATGGCCATTATAGTTGTTTGCAGGGTTTTGCACTTACAAGGACTTAGAAGAAAAAAGTACAGTGTTTTGTTATTGGAATTACTTCTTATGGTGTATAAGAAAAAAACATGTTTTTAGAGGAGTTCTGGGAGGTGGGATCGCATTTTAATGAGTAGGTGCTCAGGGCTGGGATGTGCCTGTTGCTGCCTGACCATTGCTGGTGTGTGTGGGTGTAGGGTGGCAAAACCTCCTACCCTGTGAGGTGGTTTCAAGGATTAAATGAGTTGAGATGGGTAAAGCATCTAACAAAGATCCACATTATTTAGTATGCATCCCCTGAATTATTGCTCACATAATTTTAATGATTGGGGGATTTTATCTGTGGCTGCCAGTCCCTATGAAAAAGCTGCCTGGGTCGCATGTCAGACAGCTTAGACTGAACCATGCTGAAATGAAACAGTCCACTTCCCTGTGCCTTTAGGAACAAGGCTTCGAGGTCTGCGGCAAGCCTCAGCAGGCGTTTAGAGTTCAAGGTCTGTTCGCTTTCTTTGCCATAGAGGTGGGGAGGCAAGCTAGGGGGTTGCTTCTTGCCTGGAGCGCAGATCCTACCAGAAACCAGCACAGCCGAAGTTGCCCAGGAGCCCCCAGAAGCAGCAGAGTGGCCATCACCAGCCACGGGGCAAGTAGGCCACAGAGGCCTGGGGCCTGAGAGGGATGGTCCACAGGGAGAAAGGGCATTATTGTGAACATCAACGCTGGGGATAATGCGCTCTGAAGACAGCAGGACATCATG
This sequence comes from Rhinopithecus bieti, assembly GCF_001698545.2. NCBI lineage: Eukaryota > Metazoa > Chordata > Mammalia > Primates > Cercopithecidae > Rhinopithecus > Rhinopithecus bieti. The sequence goes on along the minus strand of NW_016817848.1, from coordinate 207,346 downwards.
TTTGGACGGTTGGTGGACCCTATCTGGTCCCACTCATAAAGAGAACAGAGGCCCTGGGATGTGCTGGGACTACCTGAGGCCTCAGAGTGGGACTGGGTGCTCCTCCACACCTCCTACAAGGGAGGGTGTCCGTCTTCGTGAGGATAGCTCGGCAGGGCTGGCAACCTGGGGGTGGTGCTGGGGGACATGTGTGAGACTAGCGTGTGTGGGCCTTGCTTGGCTTGCCCTGGTGCCCTGAGAAAAACCAGGTATTTGAAAATACACACGGACTGCTGGAAGGTCAGGAAATCCAGGGTTTTGTTGAGGCAGTGGAAGTGTTACTGCGAGCCTGTGTTGTCCTCTCTCCTCGCTCCCCCTGCAGCCATTTCAGTCACACTGCCTTTGCACGGAACCCAGGGTTGCAGGCCGCGTATGTAGATGCTGATTTAGGCCCAAGTACTCAGCTGTCAGCAGGAAGGACCATAGTGTTTTCTTCTAGTTTTAGATTTGTACTTGTTCTGTCTTTTAAAGTCAGAGCTGTGATCCAATATGGGAAGACGTGAAGTGGCCTGTAGGAGGGACTGAGCACCCTGTCCTTGGAGGTATGCAAGCCCAGGCTACACCCTTCCTGTCTGGGATGATATGGCTGGGGGTGGGCTTTGTGCTGCGTGGATCATGGCAAGCCTTTCCATCTCTGAGAGGTAGTAGTCCTTCCTGTGCCTTCTGTTAAAGATAATTTTTTTTTTAAAAAGGCATGACTCATAAATATTACATGTACATATGCCAAATATTTTATTTAACTCAGTAATTGAGAGTGCTGCTAAGATTAACAGCCAATTCAAAAGAGAAATCACAATGAACCATAAATCTATATGGAGTAAAGGAATGTTGAAACTGGCTGGGTTTTTTTTGTGGAGGAGAAAGGTCAATTGAACCTCATTCGTATATATTATATGCACATCCACAGACAAGAATTATTTTGCATTAACTCTACAACTTAGTTGTAAAAATAGCTCAAAGGCAATGAAAGTCTAGAATCAGATAACTGGAAGGATGCGCCCTAAGCAATGCATAGTTTTCTTTTTTCTTTTTTTTTTTTTGAGACAGAATTTCCCTCTTGTCACCCAGGCTGGAGTGCAGTGGTGCAATCTTGGCTCACTACAACCTCTGGCTCCCGGGTTCAAGTGATTTTCCTGACTCAGCCTCCCAAGTAGCTGGGATTACAGGCACGTGCCACCACGCCTGGCTACTTTTTGTATTTTTAGTAGATACAGGTTTTCACTGTGTTGGCTAGGTTTGTCTCGTACTCCTGACCTCATGAGCCAACTGCCTCAGCCTCCCAAAGTGTTGGGATTACAGGCATCAGCCACCATGCCCGGCCCCAATGCATAGTTTTCCACTGAAGACAACCAGAATCTCTGTTTCTTTTTCCAAATTTCCTTCCAACACTTGTCCATCCAGCAGAGCCATTTTTTAAATAGGATGCAGGCAGAAATTTAAAGGAGTCAGTATCTCATGGTGAAAAGTGAATCCTGAGGGGCTAGAGCATCCGCCAGGTGCCCTAGGTAAGGGCCAGCCACTCTGGGAGGCAGCCCAGGGCACTCGCTGTCCTCTCAGTAGTAAATGGATCACTCAGGCCATGTCTGCTACCCAGAGAGCCTGAGTGTCCTCAAATGCTTGTTAGCTCTGCCTCTCCATCCACTCCTGCAGACACCTCAGTGGCTGCATCCAAAACCGCTGAACTTTGCTTCTCTTTCTCTAACCCCTAATTCCACCCACACCCAAAACTGCCCTGCTGCCTATTCCCATCTCAGCTGAGAGTACTGCCATCCACTCTGTGGCCAAATCGGGGAATGTACGTATCACCTGGGCTCTGAGGATGACATCAGCTCCTCTAAGTCAACAGAATGTCGGGTCTATTCTAAAAGTCTCATCTGACAAGGAGATCTTTAAGGCTTTACTCCCTGGAATAACTATCAGGATGGATTTCAGTGTCATTCTGTCTTTTTCTTCAGAATGACTCCTGGGACTCACCTTGTTTGCAACATGTGCATTCAAGTATCTTTTCAGCATAACTGTGTTCTTGTGTTTACTTCCCTTCTCTGTGAATCTCAGTGATTCCTGGAAGCTGTGGTTGGTGGGGGATGGGGTGGGAGGACTTTGGTAGTATGAAAAGAGAACCTGCAATGAATGTTCTAAGAAACTGGGGTGTTGGGGTCTTCCATCCCCTGGCTAGTAAACTCTCCACTCCTTCCTCTTTGCAACACAATTCTCATAAATGGAAAAGGTGTGCATTTAAAATTTGTGATTGTAGTCTGAGTTTTTTTTTCCCTGTACAATTCCCCGTTCCCCCCTGCAAGCCTGTACCAGGAGAGGTGTCAGCTGCCTTGGAGGTGGTGAGACGTGGGTGTTCACTGTGGCCCTCAGGGGTGAGGCTGGCACTGGGGCATCTGGGGCCAGAAGTCCTCTTTTAGTCCCAAGTCTCTGCCACTGAAGTGCATCAGTGAGAGGTCCTCATAGAAAATCTACTGTGGGCACAAAGCTGCCAGGCTGATGGGGGTGGCGAGCAAACGAACACCCTTTTCCCCTTTTACATCAGAGGAAACAGACTCAGACTAAGGAACTTGCTTGCTGCCAGACAGCTGGGAGGTGGCAGAGCCAGGCTTACAGCCCAGGGTTTCCACTCTAGGAACTCTTCTCCCTCCCTCTGATGACACTAACTTGCAGGCCATGATCAGTGAGCAACGATGTGGGCAGGCACTGACGAGGCACAGCAGGAAGGCAGCACAGTGCCCATGATGGCCAGGAACTGGGTACCATTTCCTCAGCAAAATGGGATAGTAACTCCCACACTGCAGCTACGCGCTTGGGCAGTGGTTCACAAGGCCAGCAGCCACAGCATCACCCCAGACCAGCAGCAGCTGCAGCATTACCCCCAGCACTTGTTAAAAATGCAAATTCAGGCCAGGTGCGGTCGTTCGCGCCTGTAATCCCAGTACTTTGGGCAGCCAAGGCGGGTGGGTCACCTGAGGTCAGGAGTTTGAGACCAGCCTGGCCAATGTAGTGAAACCCTGTCTTTACTAAAAATACAAAAAAATTACCCGGGCATGGTGGTGGGTGCCTGTAATCCCAGGTACTCGGGAGATCGAAGTAGGAGTATCACTTGAACACGGGAGGCAGAGGTTGCAGTGAGCCGAGATTGCGTCTGGAGTGTAATAAAAAATAAATAAATAAATAAAAATGCAAATTATATGCCCCTTCCTTCAGGCCTGTGGGACCAGAAACTGGGGTGGGCCCCAACAAACTGTTTTAACCAGCCCTTGGGTGGTTACAGAAGGATGGAGCCAGAATAGACTAACCACTAGAACAAACATCACCTACACTTGGGAGGCTTTGAAAAATGTTTATTTAGCCGGGCGCGGTGGCCTCACGCCTGTAATCCCAACACTTTGGGAGGCCAAGGTGGGCGGATAATGAGGTCGGGAGATCAAGACCAGCCTGGCTAACACAGTGAAACCCCGTCTCTACTAGAAATACAAAAAATTACCTGGGGTTAGTGGCAGGAGCCTGTAGTCCCAGCTACTCTGGAGGCTGAGGCAGGAGAATTTCTTGAACCCAGGAGGCTGAGCTTGCAGTGAGCCGAGATTGCACCACTGCACTCCAGCCTGGGTGACAGAGTGAGACTCCATCTCAAAAAAAAAAA
>NW_016817848.1:187927-202631 GCF_001698545.2 Rhinopithecus bieti | reverse complement strand
GGAGGGGAGGAGGGATGGGGGGGGGAGGGCAGGGGCTACTCAGGGTTCCATGAGACCTGGGTTTAAGTCCTGGATCCATCATTAGCAGCTATGTGAACTTGTGCCTCTTTCCTCAAATATGAACTTGAGATAATGAAATTACCTTCCTTACAATACTGTTCTAAGAACTGAATGAGGAAAGGTTTACAATTCGGTCCTGGTTGTTCCACTGGGGAGGGAACAGAGATTGGGGGCACAGGGCTCCCCTGGCCTGGGGGAGTCTGGCTCACTCAAGTTCTCAGCCACTTGCAGGGCAAGGACCCTGCTTCTCTTGCTCGGGGTCCGAGTGGTCTCAAGCCCAGTGGGCAGGGCCTGTGGTGTGGATGGACTCGTCTGCAGTGAGTGAGGCAGCAGGCAGAGCTGGCAGGCTGTGTGGTCTTTAGTGGGTACCGGGAGACCCCAGAGGGCCTTGTGGGAGGCTGTCCACAGCGTGAGCCAGTTTGCCATCTGGGGTCCTGGAGTTTCCTCCTGCCCTTTGAGTTAAAAAAGAGTCAGTCCTGGGCTGAGACTTAATTGTTCTAGTGCTGAGTGACCTTGTGTCAGGGGAAATTGGATGGCGCAAAATGTTTTCTAATTAGCAGGACTCACTGACCTTTCCCTCACTGTCAGCAGCTTCTCACAGGGAGGCGCGGAACAAGGGGGCCTGGAGCCCCGCATCTCTCTAATGGAGCCTATGTCCAACAAGGAGGTGGATGGCTGGATTCGGGGCCCTGGGAGGACTTCATGTGGGAAGCAGACCTCAGGAGGGGCCTTCAGTGATGGTGTGGCCCAGGATTCTCACCTCCTTAGTCTCCGGTCCTGTCCATCTCCGCAGCATCCTAGGCAACCCAGTGTATTTCTCTCTTGTTTATCGTTCTGAGACCTGAGTCACAGGCCTGTCCAGCACTCAAGACTTTTTCTTTTCTCTGTTTTTTGAGACAGATTATCACTCTGTCCCCCAGGCTGGAGTGCAGTGGCCCGATATTGGGTGCAAGTGATTCTCCTGCCTCAGCCTCCCGAGTAGCTGGGACTACAGGTGCACGCCACCACATCCAGCTAATTTTTGTATTTTTAGTAGAGATGGAGTTTCACTATGTTGGCCAGGCTGGTCACGAACTCCTGACCTCCCGCCCGCCTAGGCCTCCCAAAGTGCTGGGATTACAGGCATGAGCCACCACGCCTGGCCAAGAATTTTTCTTTTAAACCTGGAGTACGGAGATGCTTTCTAGTCAGACAGAATCAGCCACCACAGCCCACTCCCTCAGCCAGTATTACTTTGACTCACTAAGTTAGTGAGGAACCAGGCCCCAGATTAAGAAGCAGAACTTGCTGAGCGCGGTGGCTCAAGCCTGTAATCCCAGCACTTTGGGAGGCCAAGACGGGCGGATCACGAGGTCAGGAGATCGAGACCATCCTGGCTAACACGGTGAAACCCCGTCTCTACTAAAAAATACAAAAAACTAGCCGGGCGTGGTGACGGGCGCCTGTAGTCTCAGCTACTCGGGAGGCTGAGGCAGGAGAATGGTGTGAACCCGGGAGGCGGAGCCTGGGTGACAGAGCGAGACTCTGTCTCAAAAAAAAAAAAAAAAAAAAAAGAAGCAGAACTCACACTGTCACCTATTGTGCGCCTGGCTGGCTCATGCATACCTTGTCTGTCTAATGTGAACCAAAACCCTGTGGCGCACCCTGCTGGTTACCCCCAGTGGTTACCCCCGCACAGAGGAGGAAAGGGAGTCATGGGAGGGAGGACTTTCCTGGGAGGTCTCTGGGCTGGCAAGTTGGGTGACACAGGTCCGGTTGGCTGCAACCCTGGGCTCTGCTGTTGTAATCATGAATGTGTGTGTGTACAGTTGTTTACAATGTCAGTGTGGGTGTGCTTGTTTGTTAGAGACACATGCCACTGATCCCATGGTGAGGAAAATCCCAAGCCCTCCCCATGATTTTTGCCAGTGTCTGGGGACTCCTGCTCCTGGCAGCCCATGTGTCCCCAACTCCTGTGTCCTTTAGGGACCTCTGTTGAGCCCTGCCTCTATTCTGGCAGAATTAGAGAAAATTTGTTAAAAAAAATTAAATTCATTTTTAAAAGTAATAAAAAAATCTCACAGCACGAGTTTTGATGAGATTTGGGGCAAGGTGGGCCACAAGCTTGGGTTGTATGGCCACCTCCCCCTCTTCTTCCCCTGTTGTCTCTGCAGCTCAGAAACCCCAATTTCCTGGCCTGTGTTATGCGGAGGAACTGAGCTCACCCCACACAGCTTCATCTCCAAACCTAGCAAGGATCCTGCCCAGATCTGGAGCTCCACCTTTTAATAGAACTTACTTTCTCTCCTTAGATAGCAGTGGGGGTGGAACGATTCTTTTTCCTGATGCAGATATGTAAAACTGGGACATTGCTACACATAATATTTTAAACCTGTCTTCCCTCTTACCAACGAACACGTCACTAGCACCATCTAGGCCAATACATTTCTCAACATCAATTTCAGTGGCTGTATTACATTTTATCCTACGGATGTGCTCTCGTTTATAATCTAAACCCCTTTTATTGAACACATCAGTTACTCTGAAATTTTCAGTGTTATGATGGATGTTGCAGTAATTATTCTTATGTATGCACAGAACCCCCAAAGGACATGACTACTGAAGGGTGTGCTGGCAGGATCACCGGTGAGGATCTAGCAAATTGTCCCAGCTTCATTGACTGAGCTTTCACCCTCTCTGCACTATTTTGAACTGCCATTTTGATCATATAATAATGATTTAGTAGAGCTCTTTTTTGGTTCAACCTACCTGTTCTTGTATCAGAACTAAAATGTTTAATTTTACAAATTTGAACAGTGGCACAATATAGAGTTCACTATTCCTCAATATTTTCAAGGCTGCTTCTTACCTGTTCATTCTTTTGGTTAACTTGGGAATCATTTTATCAAGTCTCTCTCTACTTCCCAATTTCCTTTCAGTTTTGGCTTGAAATGATATTCAATGTATACATTAACTTGAGTTACATTTTGCTGCATAATACTGAGTTACATTTTGAGTATTATGTATTACTCATAATACATATTGAGTTACATTTTGCTGCATAATACATTATCCCCAAGTTTAACACCTTAAAGCAGCACATATATATCTCATACCCTTCTGAGGGTCAGGAATCTAGGAGCAGCTTAGCTGGGTGACTGTGGCTCTGGGTCTCTCACGAGGCTACAGTGAAGCTGCTGGCCAGGGCTGGAGGATCCCTTCCAACCTCACTCCATGACTGTTGGTGGGAGGCCTCAGTTCTCCACCTGGCTCTCACAATATAATTTCCCCCAGAGTGAGTTATCAGACAGAGTGTGCGACCAGTCATCTATCTGTTAGGACATGTCACTTCTGGCATATTCGACTGGCCACTCAGCCCAACCCTAATACATGCGAGAGTGACTATGCAAGCGTATGAGTTCCAGGAGGAGAGCATCATTGGAACCATATTGGAGACTGGCTAATACACAGATTAATGGCACATCTGACAATACGGGGTCTTTCTGAGTGTCAGTGTGGTGTGTTCCTGTATGAACTTAATTCTATTAAACTTAATTAAATTCTAGGTATGCTCTCAGCGAAGATTTTTACTTTTGTTCATTACAGGTCCCCACACTGTTAAATTCATTCCAAATTAAAGGATCTTTTCTTTTTTTCACATCGCATTTTCTAAGTCATTGTTGCACTCATATAGGAGATGCTGTTGATTTTGACACCCATAATTTTTCAGTGGAGACAAGGCAGACACTACTCCAGACTCTCACCTGCTATCACCGATCCTTACGTGTGGCTGTGCCAGGCTCAGCCGCGCTGAGATGATGGAGCTGTCTGGCCATCATTGGGCATATGGACTTCAGATTTGAAAGGATTTTATGTAGAAGCAGAGTGCCTGATATGACTCTCTGGGACCCCCATTTCTGCCCTCCTTGGCTCCCACTGGCAAGGCTGACTCAGTTCCTATCACCTTCTCCTGGACTTTGGCCAGAGTCCACTGGCTGTTCCCCCTGCCTCCTCCCCTCTCCACACCAGTGCCCTCTCCACACCAGTGCCCTCTCCACACCAGTGCCCTCTCCACACCAGTGCCCTCTCCACACCAGTGCCAGAGCTGCTTCCAAGAGATGCCTCAAAGCCCGCTTCCAGCTCAGGAACCCCAGGGGACATGGATGACTTCTCCATTGCCACTTCCTAGCCTTCCTGGCATAGGCAGGTCTGGTTTGCCAGCAGGTCCCTCTCTGGGGTGGGTCCCTGCTCCATAGATGCTGAGCCTCCAGAAGTCCATTCTTTTATACCACATTTGAAAACCTTTGAAATGCATTATAGTTCAGTCATACGAATTACGTGAGTATATCCTACTCATTGTATAAAACAACACAGAATTGTCTAAAGTGTCATCTTTCTCCCCATTCCAAGAAGGAGCTAAGAAGCAATGCTAAACAATTAGGAATGTGATCTTCCGTATTCTTCCCTTTGTCTCCACAAAAGCAATCAGACATACAGAATTTTAAAAATTACCCTGTGCACAGTATTCTGCATGGCGTCTTTTCATTTTATCAACGGTGGTCACTTCCCTCGCCAAAACAGACAGTCGACTTCATTGTGACAGGAGTAGAGCTCCATGCTGGGCAACCCACCCCCACAGAGGGACACTCAGGTGGTTTCCAGTCACTTGCACAACATTGTTGCGTGCGTGGGCCTCCAGGGCCCGGAAGAAACTGCGTTCGCGTGCAACATTAAACACGCCACATGGGCTGATGAAAAATGAAAGCAAAATAAGAACAGTTGAAAGCCGGCAGAAAACCTGTGTGACTACTCCGTGGCTCCCCTGGCTGGTTTCCAGCCGCGGACTCTTGCTCTTCGGCGCGACCCCTGCTCCTGGGGTCCTCTGGGGTCCTCTGGGGTCCTCCCGCACCCAGGCCCCACACACTCGGGTTGCGAAGCCGAGTGCCTCCCCGTGCGGCCGCCAGGGGGCGCCCCAGGCCGGGCCGAGCGCCGCCCCCGCCCAGGAGAATTGACAGGCGCGCGGGCGCCGAAGCTGGTCTTTCCAGAAACCGCACCCCGCCCACTCCCGGGCTGCCATCCGCGGCCCGGTCACGCTCACGTCTCGGCGATTCGGTGTCTCTTGGCCTCCTGCCCCACTGACCTGGGAGTGTCAGGAATCACCCCGCCCCCAGCGAGGTCCCCTCTGTTGCACAAAATGGGCGCTAGCTGGGTTCATTCTAGTCCCGCCGCCTCACCCTCCCCAGGGTCCTCCAGGGTGGCACCATCACCATTCTCGCCCGCCTGCAGCCGGCCCCTTCCTGCTGCTCCGTACAGCGTTGTCCCTGCCCCGTGCCCTCTTGTGGTGGTAGGCATCTTGCGGCCCGGGAAAGACAGAAAGAAGCTGCCCGCAGGAGCCCAGACCCTGGGAGCCTTCCTCCCCTTGTCTCCTCTCTGGACTTGGGGGTCCCCCACCAGCCACGGCGAGAGCGAGAAAGATAATAGCTGGGCGGAGGCTGGGGAAGACCCGCGGTCTCAGAAACTGAAGGGAGCCAGGACTCCCGGTGGGGGAGTCGGTGCAAGCCCTGAGGTGGGAGAGGAGAGAGGATGGGAGTTCAGGACCACAGCTCTGCAGGGGACAGGCGAGTCCTGTGGCGGCTCTAGGAAGGTCTGGGTCACACTGGGACCAGCCAGCTGGACCTGGGTGGAGAGCGGTGGGGCGCCTGACTCTACTCCTGTGACCTGGACATTGCCCAGCTGAGCAGGAGCTTTGACCCTGTGGGCTTACAGCTCATCTGAACCTGCTTAGTCCATCTTCCTGTTGTGTTAACCTTGCAGAGGGGGAAGAGTGCCAACTCTCCACCCCTCTTCCATCACTCCTGGGTACCTGATCCACCTTCCACCCTCATGGGTAAGGAAGGGGACAGGAAGGTCACCAATCCAAGCCACAGTGCCAAATCCTGTTGGTTCGTTTGTTTTCCCCTGGTTGGGGTATGTTTTCAAACCATTAACAGATTCATAGTTGCTGGTGGATGTCAAATTTCAAAATAGGGGAGTCCCAATACGGTGACTTGTCCATTAGGAAGTCATAGGCAAGTCACTTACTTTCTCTGAGTTTCAATATCCTTGTCCCAATAAAAGGGCATCTGTGATTAGCTCTGAGCACATATTTAGGGTGAGCTTTCACCCTAAAGATCTCAGCAACAGCAGCTTCTACTCACCTTCAAACACCAAAGAGAGGGTGGGTTCCCTCCCAGCAGAAGTCCTCCCAGCAGAAGTCCTCCCAGCAGAAGTCAACATCCCGCCCTTCCAGTGTGCTTCTGATCAAGGCACAGAGAAGAGCCAGTTTCATCTTCTTTCTTTTTGGTCAACTCCAGACATCTGCAACAAACAAGAAGATTAACAACAACCATTAAAATTGGCCCCTGGAGAGTTTATCTGTCAGCGCACGCATGGCTGCAGGATCTCATTATAGGCCAAAGGGAAAGGATGTCTGCTTCCTTTCTGTCCTGGAATTCCGTGATAAAATCCCCTCCAGTTGTCTCTACTGATTCCATTTTGTTTTCTTTCTTGGCTATAACACAGATAGGAGGAAAAATCTTTCCTCCCTCAAGGCAGAGTTTTAAACGCATCACCTCAGAATGCCAAATGTTCTGGAAAGGAAGAAAGTTGGCAGCGAAGGAACCCGCAGAGAGAGGGACTGAGAGGGCTGAAGGGCCCAGCAGCTCCTGGCAGGCTCCTCTGGTCTCTGTTTGAAATTGGCTGAAAAGACATGGAATTTAGTAGGCAAATGTACCTCCTTCTCCTCCTCTTATCTGCAGAGGAGAGATCGGTTCCCAGCTGGCCGGGGCAGTGTCATTGATACAGCTGGTGTCATTGTTACCTTCCACTAACAGATCACTTGACACCTACCAGCTCAGGCACGGCTGGGACTGGGCATTTCCTGGCTGAGCTGGAGGCTTGGGCCCTCCCCATTATCCCAGAACCCTAGGTGAGGCCAAGACATGGGCTCTGCTGGGATGCCATCCTTGGTGACCCAGCAGAAGGACTAGATTGCTCCTGGTGGGTGCTCCCCCTTGCAGAGTCCCAGCTGCCCCTTTGGGTCCTGTTGCCTGGCCTCTTTTGCTGTCCTGGGTAGAGGAGATGAGTTTGTCACTGGCTGCAAGCTGAGGCCAACTGACGCTGCTGCACAGAGAAGGGGCACCAAGAGTGGCCTCGGATTGAGGAGCCTGTAGTGCAGAGCAGCCCCTGGGGCCTTCCGCCTGGCCCTGCTTCCCTGGCCGGCTGCCCTTCTGGTGAGTGCATCCCAGGTGGCATCATGCTGCAGCAGATCCTGCACGACATGTACATCGACCCTGAGCTCCTCGCCGAGCTCAGTGATGTGCAGAAGCACATCCTCTTCTACAAGATGCGGGAGGAGCAGCTGAGGCGCTGGAAGGAGCGGGAGACTTGGGAGTCCCTGGCTCAGGACAAGGGTCTCAGGCCTACGAAGACCAAGCGAGGTACGTGGCTGGGAGTCATGGAGGATGGACCACCAGTCCCCCAGGAGGTAGAAAAATTAGCAGGGCCAGGCTGTGCCCTTCTTCAAGATGGGCACTGGGGTGATGAGGCCTGGGGGCTTGAAACCTTGTCCTGTGGGCATCAGGTCCCATGAGCCTGTGCTTTTGTCTTTTGGCCAGGAACTTAGGGCTTCGAGGCTGCTGCAGAGGCTGCCCAGGGGCCCTTATTGGGGTGGGGGAGTTGGGACTTGCTTTGTCTTGTTGTGGAAGGCCCGAGTTCTGGGAAGACACCACTGAGACTTCAGATTGTGCTCCGACGTGGTTGGCAATGGTAGGGTGAACGAGGGCATATTTGTGACCCTTGCCATTGGTTCTGGGCCAGGGTGTGGTATAGACATGCAGTTCCTCTCTCCTTGGCAGGCATGGCAAACCAGTTCTCAGCTAGGGCCCCATCTGTGGACTGTGCCTCTCCCTCCAGGTCCTCCGGCTGGAGGATGCTGTGGGATGTCCCTGGAGTCCCACTTGGGCGTCTGGAGAGAGGGCATCAGGGAACATCCTACACAGTGAATGACCATCCCCAAATGGTCCTGGCAGCTGCAGATGAGAAGCAAGGGCCTAGCCTACATTTCAAGAGTTTTGTATGCAAAGTCTTGTGCCAGTCAATCCTATGGACTGGTACACCTGGGGGTGAAGGAAGTCATTTGGGACCCCTGGGCCAGAAACTGGCAGGCTGCTGAGGCTTGGCTTGGCACAGGACTCAATCCTGCTGGGGATGGTAGTTTCTGTGGATGCTGCATGCACTTTACAGTTTGCAAGGCTTCGCCTTTTGAAGTTTTCAATCCAGGACAAAGTCCTGTTTCAGGGCTCAGCGCACAGCTCCCTTGGTGATCTGGCTCTTCTCAATGCCAGACTCACTGCTGGCCATTCCCCACCAGGTACCACAGGCCATGCTCGCACCATCTGGACATGCTTGCTCTTGTCTCTGGTCTTTCACGTGAGTGGCTCTTAGTGTTGGGAATGTCCTGCCTTCATCCACCTGACAGACTCCATCAGGACTGGCCCCCTGCCCTGGAATGTTCACGGATGCTCTTGCATAGGGCAGTACTTGCTCCTCTGTGGCTGCCTGGCATGTAGGACCCACCCTCCCCTGGCACTTGCCACCCTGTCATTGTCATTCCTCATCTGCTTGCCTGCTCTCCAATAGGCTCAAAGGCACTGGCGTGTGAGGCCTTACTCCACTCTGTCTTCCTCCCCTGGGCCCAGCACAGAGCTGGCACACGGTGTTAAAGACACAGCAGGACCCTGCCGGGGAGGTTGGGTCAGAGCTGTGACTTGGCTGCAGGTGGCTGGTGCCAAGGCTGGGGCCTTCCAGGCTGGGCTGCGCTGGCAGCTGCATCACTAACTGGTGGAATGACAAGCCACCTTGCCAGCCCCACCTGGACTGAGCCCTGGGGACTTGCGTTGCCTGCATGATGACTCTTCTGGGAGGGAGACAGATGCCTAAAATTTTAACTGCAAAAATATTTGTACAGAGATTTGTCACACATTGACATCTGCATTTTCATGTATAAATTATACATTAAACTCATTTGAGTTTCTGGTGCAGAAGATCCTTTTTCTGGTAATTAATTTTCTGATTTATAAAGAATGGAAAAGCAGGGAAGCACGCTGAGGAATGTGTGTATCCCAGGTCAGGATCCCACTCGGATCCCGGCTTTCTGCTTTGGTCCTGCCTTCTAGAACTGTCTGGGCATGCCACTGCGGAGCCTGGGGACTGGCCCCGCCCAGGAGCCTGAAGAGCTTTCAGCTGCAGGGTCCAGGATGTACAAGATCTGCTTCATGTCCTGGGGTTGTGATGAAGGGTGGCAACAGCCTGTGAGCTTTACATTGACTGGGTGCCTACCCAGCCCTTGCTGCTCCCATATCCGTGCAGGGTGGCAGGGCAAGCTCCCTGATTTCATTTCAGTTAAGGAAGGTGAGGCTCAGAGAAGTGATGCGCTACATCCAAGGTCACCCAGCTGCTACATCTCATGACTTGGACCTGGGGTCTGGTGACTGATTTTTTTTCCATTCATTCACTTCCAATCTCGGGACTCCAATTAAACAAATGAGCTGTGTACACATTCACTTGTTCACTCATTCACTAATTCATTCACTTATCCAGCATTACTATGTGCTGACTTCTGTGAATGGGACAGTGCTTGTCCTGGAGACAGTGGGTAGATGGATCATAGGGAACACAGCCGACTCGAGTGCCAAGGGTGAGGCTTGGTGCAAAGCAGCCGTGCCGTGTCCCAGGGCGGGAAGTGTGTGGGGACGGGCTCCACAGAGGAATCTTCTCTTCCTTCCCTTGATGTTGCCAGAGGACTCAGAAGGTTCTCCAGATGCTTGTGAGACCCCAATCCCCAGCTGATGTCCAGGCTCTTGACACTGTCTTGAGAAATAACTCAGGAATGAGTCAGAATGATAGGAAGGGCAAGAAACTGTTAGTGAGAAGCGAAAGTACACATTTGAAAGAGAAGTGCGGGCGTGCTCGTGAGAATGCATGAGAATGCTCATGCTGCTCACGCCCAGCAGAGTCTGGGTTTCTAATTTTACGGGCGTTTCGTTAATTAGGGGATGGAACAATTATTCGGTGTTCTGGAAGAGGAGGAGATTTCAGGGAACCCTTTGGGTTACTGTCTCCTTTCTCCCTTCTTTGGGTTTGCCCAGAAGAGCCATGGACAAGTCACCCTGAGTGGGATTTCAGCCGTTTTTGCTCTCTTCCGTTTGGTTTTCTGCTCTCTTGTTGTTTCTTTGTCTTGTTCTTGTTTTCGCTGTTGTTTGGGTTTTCCATGCTCCTGTGACCACCCAGTGCTATTCTTGTCTCACTCACAGGCACCCTCTTTCCTGGTCCCCTCCCCACACATTTGTTCTGAAGGAAGCACCTGCTGTGGCCCTGCTGAGCTGTTTGCCGGCCCCTTGGGATCCCTGAGCACAACCTGGCTCAGTCCTGGTCAGCCTAGAGTGACACCGGGCCTCCTCTGGGCCATTGTCCCCAGTGCTCTAAAGCCTCCCTTCTCCCCTCTTTTCTGGGAATATTCCTCGCTCCTGGCAAGCCTGGCTTTGCCATCCATTGGGCTCAAGTAACACTCCCCGTGGCCCTACAGACAGGCAGGCAGGACAAGGTGTGCCTTGTGCCCGAGGACCTCACAGCCCCGGAGTTGTGCCTGGTAAGGGCGCCAGTAAACGCTGGTGATGTGAATCATTCTCGTTTACAGAACCTAGGAGGTTTTCTTGATTCTGGGATCCACATTTGGAACCCACAGAAGTAAGCTGGGGTGAAAGCTTAGAGGTGGACTGTGAAAGGTAGGAAGGAGACGAGACGAGGGCATGGCTGGACATGTTACTCCTCTGAGCACATGGCATTTCTTTTCTGTTTTCACTTTATGCTTTGGCAAGAACCCTCTGATGTTCTATACTGTTGTGGATGGTGTGGACCCCTCAGCTTGGTAGGTTTTTTTAAATCTAACATCATGTTTATTGCTCTATCGCATTTCTGACAAAGTTTGTTGTCCAGTATGTTGAGTACATTAAGACTCAGAGAAGGCATGTTATCACATTATGTCCCAGCAAGACTTAAGTCAAACCCCTCTAGCATGGCCACGACCTGTGCAATCTCATCCTCTCCTCATTCTGCGTGGCCACCGCAGGAACGCATACCCTGTGTTAGGAATTATGAACTTCACAATCCTGTGGACTCCTCTCTGCTTACTCAGTCATCCTAGGTTCTTGGGGCCAGAGCTGGATGTGACCTGGGGACACATGACTCAGGACACATGTCCACATTACTGACCAAGGAAGCTTCCCTGTTTGGACCTGTCAGTTCTATCTTTTTTTTTTTTTTTTTAGACAGAGTCTTGCTCTGTTGCCCAGGCTGGAGTGCAGTGGTGTGATCTTGGCTCACTGCTACCTCTGCCTCCCAGGTTCAAGAGATTCTCCTGTCTCAGTCTCCCAAGTAGCTGGGATTACAGGTGCCCACAACCACACCCAGCTAATTTTGCCTTTAGTAGAGACATGATTTCATCATGTTGGCCAGGCTGGTCTTAAATCCTTGACCTCAGGTGATCCACCCTCCTGGGCCTCCCAAAATGCTGGAATTACAGGCACGAGCCACTGTGCCTGGCCCTGTCAGTTTTATCTTGATTGACAGTTTCTGCCACTGTTAAATTGGTTCCTCTGTGGCCGCCTCCTCATCCTTCTGGATGCTTTTGCCTGGGAGCCAGACGTCTTTCCCTCCTACTCTTCCCACTCTCCTGTTTGTGAACCAAGTCTGCACACTCAGGAAGCTGCTTCTTTCCTTTGGGTTTCCTACCAGGCAGCCAGCTTTCTTATGCCTGCTCCCTGGCTTGCCCTCATTCCAGCCAGTGGAGTGCTCTGAGCCCAGTGGGGCTCCAGCCTCCACTGCCTCCATTCTCCACAGCTGAGCTCATGATGTGCTCCCAGATGCAGTCCTGACCTGGGGCCTAAAGGGCTCACCCTCTTTAGCATCCTCGTTATTCCTCAGCATCACGTCACTCCCACTGCCCTCATGGGAGGTGTGTGACACAGTCCTTCTCACTGGGCATCTGGCTTCCCTGTTTCCTGGGCCCATCTGGTAACCACAGCAACCTTGCCTGCTGGGCTTGGGCTCTCCTGGCCTCCATGTGTCCTCGTCCCAGGCATGGAAGTCCCGACCTTGCATGCCAGCCCTGCTTAGACCCCTGCACGGAGCCCTGCACCTGCCTGCCAGCATTCCCATGGTGGCCTTGATCTCAGTGCAGTCCCTGCCTCAAGCTCATCCCTACATTTCCTTCCCACAGCAGCCGCAGACCATTGGACACACGAGTTAGCTCACTTGTCCCCCTGCCTCGGTGGCTTTCATGGCACTCATGAAAGGCACAGGTCTTTGCTGGCACCTGCCCACCTCTTCAAGCTAATTTCCACCATGTGCATCCCATTTTAGACAGAGTCTTGCTCTGTTGCCCAGGCTGGAGTGCAGTGGTGTGATCTTGGCTCACTGCTACCTCTGCCTCCCAGGTTCAAGAGATTCTCCTGTCTCAGTCTCCCAAGTAGCTGGGATTACAGGTGCCCACAACCACACCCAGCTAATTTTTGCCTTTAGTAGAGACATGATTTCATCATGTTGGCCAGGCTGGTCTTAAATCCTTGACCTCAGGTGATCCACCCTCCTGGGCCTCCCAAAATGCTGGAATTACAGGCACGAGCCACTGTGCCTGGCCCTGTCAGTTTTATCTTGATTGACAGTTTCTGCCACTGTTAAATTGGTTCCTCTGTGGCCGCCTCCTCATCCTTCTGGATGCTTTTGCCTGGGAGCCAGACGTCTTTCCCTCCTACTCTTCCCACTCTCCTGTTTGTGAACCAAGTCTGCACACTCAGGAAGCTGCTTCTTTCCTTTGGGTTTCCTACCAGGCAGCCAGCTTTCTTATGCCTGCTCCCTGGCTTGCCCTCATTCCAGCCAGTGGAGTGCTCTGAGCCCAGTGGGGCTCCAGCCTCCACTGCCTCCATTCTCCACAGCTGAGCTCATGATGTGCTCCCAGATGCAGTCCTGACCTGGGGCCTAAAGGGCTCACCCTCTTTAGCATCCTCGTTATTCCTCAGCATCACGTCACTCCCACTGCCCTCATGGGAGGTGTGTGACACAGTCCTTCTCACTGGGCATCTGGCTTCCCTGTTTCCTGGGCCCATCTGGTAACCACAGCAACCTTGCCTGCTGGGCTTGGGCTCTCCTGGCCTCCATGTGTCCTCGTCCCAGGCATGGAAGTCCCGACCTTGCATGCCAGCCCTGCTTAGACCCCTGCACGGAGCCCTGCACCTGCCTGCCAGCATTCCCATGGTGGCCTTGATCTCAGTGCAGTCCCTGCCTCAAGCTCATCCCTACATTTCCTTCCCACAGCAGCCGCAGACCATTGGACACACGAGTTAGCTCACTTGTCCCCTGCCTCGGTGGCTTTCATGGCACTCATGAAAGGCACAGGTCTTTGCTGGCACCTGCCCACCTCTTCAAGCTAATTTCCACCATGTGCATCCCACTGCGTGGAATGCTGTTTCCCCAGATCCTCATGAGGCTCTTCTGGATCATTATTCATCTCTCGGTTGAATGCAGAGTTCTTCACTGGCCACCCACTCTCAATGAGCCGCATCCCAATCTCTCTCTTTGAACACCTGCCTACTTTTCTTCCTAGCACTTAGCATGTCTGCAAGTGTCTTTAAAAAATTATGGTAAAATACACATAACATGAAATTTACCATTTTAGCCATTTAAAGTGTGTAATCCAGTGACATTTAGTACATTCAGAATGTTGTCCAACTATCACCACTGTCTAGTTCCAGAACATTTTTCTCACTTCAAAAAAAACCCCATAGCCATGAATGGTCGTTTCCTATCCCCTCCTCTGCTCAGGCCCTGGCCACCACTGATCTGCTTTCTGTCTCTAAGAATTTATCTCTTCCTCCTCTTCCTTCTCCTTCTCTTTCTTCCTCTTGTTCCTCTCCTTCTTCTCCTTCTTTTGCTCCTCCTCCTCCTCTCCTCTTTCTCTTACTTTCTCCCCTCTTTCTTCTCCTTTCTCTCCTCCTCTCCCTTTTTTTCTTCTCATTTTTCTCCTCCCTCTCTTCTCCCTTTTCTTCTTCTTCTTCCTCTCCTCCTTTCTTTTCTCCTCCACTTCTCCCTTTCTTCTTCTTCCTCCTCTTGCTCCACGTATCTGTTTGCTTGTTTACGGTCCGTCTCCTCCATTAGCCTGAAAGTGCCATGAGACCATGGATATTGCTTGCATTGTTCAGTTTCTATCCCAGCATCGAGAACAAGGCCTGGGGCAGAGTTGGAGTGTGCGTGGGTGAGTAGCGGCTAAGGTGCTTACATGTGTGCTGTGACAGGGGTTTGACTGGGGACACAGATGCTAAAGGATTGCTTTTTTGAGTGAAAGGCTGTGTGCTGCGCATTGTGACCCCTCAACCCCACTACACATCAAAAATCCTCTCTAAAAGTAGAGAAATCAGAATATATGTGTGCTTTGGGATTTGTTGTAGAGGCTGATATATAATAATATATGTATAAGTAATGACAAATCTGCCACCTTTTCACTTTTACTTATCACTCATTCCATTTTCTTTTCTTTTTTCTTTTCTTTTTTTAAAAGAAATTTTAAAAGAAA
>NW_016817848.1:170866-187627 GCF_001698545.2 Rhinopithecus bieti | reverse complement strand
TTTTCTTTTTTTAAAAGAAATTTTAAAAGAAATATTTTTTAAAAAGAAATATATATATATATTTTCATTTTTTCTTGAGACAAGATCTTGCTGTGTCATCCAGGCTGCAGTGCAGTGACACAATCTCAGTTCACTGCAACCTCTGCTTCCCAGGTTCAAGTAATCCTCACACCTCAGCCTCCCGAGTAGCTGGGACTACAGGCATGTGCCACCATGCACGGCTAATTTTTGTGGTTTTTGTAGAGATAGGGTTCCAGCATGTTGCCTAGACTGCTGTCAAACTCCTGGGCTCAAGCAATCCACCAGCCTGGGCCTCCTAAAGTGCTGGGATTATAGGCGTGAGCTACTGCGCTGGCTACTCATTCAATTTACATTTCTTGTTTTAGGATTTGAACTTGGATTTTAGCCTGACCAATGCTCCTTTTTTTCTTTGCATTTACTTGGTGCATATTTGCCTGTATCTCCCACCACAGCCTTTTGATGCCATTTTGTTTTAGGAGACTCTCTTGGAAAATGTATATTAAATAGCATACGGTATTTTAAAACTTACTTTTGTAAATGTATTCAAGCCCATTATCTTTATCAGGAATGAAACATGATCTACTGAAGATGAGAAACATAACCCTATTTTTATATTCTTCCCCATGATTTTGTTGGTGTAATCAAGGGTGGTAAATCAGGTTTTAGTTGATTTTGTTTACATTATGTATTTCATCTCTCAAGATTTATTTTTTATGCTCATAGTAGAGGTTTTATAATGAAATCCCAATAACAATAGTTATTTGGATGTTAACTCCACTTTGTCTGATTTTGTTGCTCCTTATATGTTTTCTCTCTGAGGGGCAGTGATAAATGCTTTATTTCCCCTTTGCCCCACTGTACAAGTGATTTGTCCAATCAAGCAGTGCACCCCTCACTGTTGGGATTCTTAGCACATTACACTGAAGTCACTAAACACCATGAGAAATTCTTGCTTAAAGCTGCCTTGCGCCCCAACCCTATTCTTGCTGTCATAATATGTTCTCGGGGCACCATTGATTTTTGCATGCTGATTTTCCTCAACCTCCTTTTTCAGCTTTTTTTGTTAGTTCCAACAGATTTTTGGTTGATTCCCTTGGACTATCTAGGGAGCCATGCTGCACAGGATCACTGGAAAGTCAGTGGAGCACATGCCCTGGATATCTGGACCGTAGCTCTTTGTAGCTGTTGTTCACAACCCCTTTCCTGGACACTGGGGACAGTGATTCTAGGACAGCGCTGGGAGGGGGAGGAAGGGGTAGGGAGGTGACTGACAGAATCTCCTCCCTGGTGTCTCTTAGTGATGTTTGTTTACCATTAGTGCCCCATTTCTTTTGTTAAGAAAACATTTCCTGTCATCATGCAAATATTCAAAGAACAATTCTCTGGAGGAAATACTTGATCACGTGTGTATAAGGAGAGAAAATTAGGTGTCTAGAGGTGACGGACGGTGTCCAGAGCCCTATGGAGGACACTAATTATTTCCAGGAAGACAAGAAGTAAGAAGCCTCTTGTGCCATGAGAGTTGGGAAGGTGGGGCTGAGTGTGGGTCTGAGGGACCAGTTAAGGCAGCAGGTGGTGAATGAGATATTGCCAGTTTCTGAAGGGGAGCCCCAAAATCAAACAAGAAGAAAATCATTAGAAGTGGATTTATGGTGACATGGGGCCGTCCACCTGACTCCAGAGAGATGTCCTATCACCTGTCACCTGTAGGTAGGTACCCCTTGAAGCTCGGGGGGGCATTTGGAAGGCAAGCAGACCCTGACACTCTTCCAGACTTCCCACCCAAGGGATGCTCCCTTAGCTCATTTTCTGAGGGATTCTACGGTAGGAAATAGTGTCATGGATCATTTTTCTTTTTTCTTAGACAGAGTCTCGCTCTGTCGCCCAGGCTGGAGTGCACTGATGTGATCTCAGCTCACTGCAACCTCTGCCTCCCAGGTTCAAGTGATTCTCCTGCCTCAGCCTCCTCGTAGCTGAGATTAAGGTGCATGCCACCGTGCCCAGCTGATTTTTGTATTTTTAGCAGAGATGGAGTTTCACTATGTTGCCCAGGCTGGTCTGAAACTCCTGACCTCACGTAATCCGCCCACCTCGGCCTCCCAAAGTGCTGGGATTACAGGTGTGAGCCACCGCGTCCGGCCTCATTTGTCCACCCTTGGGTGGGCTTGATGCTGCTTTCAAAATGCCTATAGCATGGTGGATGGATCCAGGCAACTCAATTTCATCCTGATTCCACTGGGGTGGCTTTGGAAAGTCACCCATGCAATGAGAATAACAACTCTTTCCCAACAGTTTTTGGGAGAATTAAAAATGCTTCTTCAACAAGGGGGCAGCTTCTGCCACCGTGTAGGCACCTAAGAGCCAGGTTGTGCTTGTCTCCTTCCTTTCTTGGCTCTGCTGGCAGATCCCCTTGGAATTAGTCTGGGCCTCTTCCTGAGTGCTCCATCACTTGCCCTAGTCTATGGGACCAGCCACATCCCTGCCTAGCCAAACTCAGTTTTTCTGGAGTCTCAGCAACGGGGGGTGACTTAGGAAGTGAGGTCTTTCCTGTGAGTCTCAGATCATCAACCCTTGTGTACTTTACAAATGTACTTTTACTTTTTAGGATATATTGGAAGAAATTCAGTTTTTCCAACGAAGGGTCACTCTTGATTCTTGGGATGCTAATAAGCTTTTCAGATGAATGACGTAGAGATGAGGCATCATGGTGGGTGCAGGAAGAGCCCACGGAGAATTGCTGTGATCTGCTGGTAACTGTCGGCACAGCCTGTGGCCTGGGACTCTCTGATTGTGATTGTGTGGCTAAACACAGGGCTCCCTCCTGAGCCAGCCGGTGGAACAAAGGCTAGGGATCTCTGAGAGCTGTGATGGGACTTGGGGTGTGTGTGTGTGTGTGTGTATGTGTGAGTTTGGCTTGTGTTCTGCTGGCATTTGGGGCATGGAGAGGGATGCTGGGGCCAGACCTTTCTGTTCCATTTGCCTGAACCATGAGATCCAGTATGGCCCTGCCGTGCAGTGGGTGCCCCACCCAGGTTTGTGGCCTTGACATTGGTGGGGCCTCACTTTCTGGCTCCCAGCCTCCTGTTCTGCCTCCAGATAGCAGCCAGAAAGGTGAGACAGCTGCATAGATGAGTGAGCTCCTCAGGGGTGTAGTCTCAGCATCCCCCTTGGAGCTCAGACCCTTCATCTGTAATGGGCACGGGCTTTACTGAAACCACCTCCCTCCAGGGGAGGTTGTAGGGATTGAGTGAGCCATGTGCAAAGTTCCTGAAGTCCACCCGGCGTGCACAGCACCTGCCGAGGGCTTCTGGTTCCTTTGCAGCCTGCCACCTTGCTCTTGTTTCCTTTCTGCCTTCCTCAGGCCCAGCAGTGAGGTTCTTAGTGACGCAGCTCCACCTGCAAAGGCTACCAGGGCCCACCGCTCCCCATCTTTAACACCAGTGCTTTCTGAAGCTGCAAAACCTCAACTTACCAGGTGGGCAGTGAGAGGAGCCAGAGCAGAGACTGCTGTGAGCAGGCATGGAGTCACCCATAGTCACCGGTGGCGACGGCACTTGGCACCTGGCAGGCTTGGGCATCCCTGGGGGTGAGGGTGGTTTTTGTGGCTGTAGAGAAAGATTAATATGTGGAGCCCTTAATTGTCAGCTTTGAGTAATTTGTGTCCACAAGGAAAGAACTTGCAGCCTTAGTCAGCTAAGGGCTTTTGGTGGGGAGCTGGGGGTGCAGAGGGGACCCTGGAAGCTAAGGAGGATGGGTCGGGTGGCAGAGCAAGACCTAAAGGCAGCTGCATGCTGTAATATGAAGGCGAACTCCTCCAGATGGAGGGCCTGTCAGGCCTGTGCTAGGCCCTTTAAGGGCCTCAGCTTATCTTACCCCTCAGTGACCTGGAAGATGCACCCCTATGCATTTCATAAAACCTAAGAGTGCTTGATTGAAAGACGCACCATTGGCTGGGCACGGTGGCTCACACCTGTAATCCCAGCACTTTGGGAGGCTGAGGCGGGCGGATCACGAGGTCAGGAGATCGAGACCATCCTGGCTAACACAGTGAAACCCCGCCTCTACTAAAAATACAAAAAAATTAGCTGGGTGTGGTGGCGGGCTCCTGTAGTCCCATCTACTTGGGAGGCTGAGGCAGGAGAATGGCGTGAACCCGGGAGGTGGAGCTTGCAGTGAGCCGAGATCGCACCACTGTACTCCAGCCTGGGCAACAGAGCAAGACTCCGTCTCAAAAACAAATAAAAAAAGAAAAAATAAAAAAAGAAAGAATAAAGCACAACAAGGAAAAGAAAAAGTAAAAGAAACATGACTTGATTTTTATTTTATTTTACTTTATTTTATTTTATTTTATTTTATTTTATTGGAGACAGAGTCTCACTCTGTCACCCAGGCTGGAGTGCAGTGGCACGATTTTGGCTTACTGTAAGCTCTGCCTCCCAGGCTCACGTCATTCTCCTGCCTCAGCCTCCCGAGTAGCTGAGACTACAGGTGCCCACCATTACGCCCGGCTAATATTTTTTGTATTTTTAGTAGACGGGGGTTTCACCGTGTTAGCTAGGATGGTCTCCATCTCCTAACCTCATGATCCACCTGCCTTAGCCTCCCAAAGTGCTGGGATTGCAGGTGTGAGCCACCGCTCCTGGCCAACATGACTTGATTTTTTAAAATCTTAATAACAGATGCCAAACTTAAAAAAAGAATGAAACTGGATTTAAATAGAAAAATATTTGCCACATACATAACAGGCAAAGAATTAGTGTCCGGAAAACATAATGAAGTGCTCCAAATCAATTAGCAAAAGACAAATAGCCAATAGAAAAATGAAGAAATAAATGAACAAGCAATTCACAGGAGGGAAATTTCAAATCACAATGAAGATGCAAAAAGACATTCAACTTCACTAATAAACCACCTCCATGCAAATTAAAGCAATCAGATTAGCAAGAGTTAGAAGAGTCTAAGAGTAGCCATGTTAATGAGGACCCAGGGAGAGAGATTCTTTCCCACACTTCAAGGGGTGAGACACACAGCAAGTGCCTGTCCCTTTCCACTGCTTCTGCAGGTTCCCGAAGAGCTTGGGTAGATGAGGATGGGGTGGCAGTGTCTTAGTCCAGGCTACTATAAGAAATTATCACACACTGAGTAGTTTAAACAACAAACGCTTCTCACAGCCCTGGACTCTGGATATCTGAGGTCAGGGAGCCAGCATGGTCAGGGGTCTGGTGAGAGCCCTCTTCCTGGATGCGGATGGCTGACTTCTCCTGTATCCTTACATGGTGGAAAGAAAGTGTGCTAGCTCTCTGGCCTCTTCTTATAAAGGCACTAATCCCATTCATGAAAGTTCCATTCTGTTGACCTAATTACCTCTTGCCCTAATTAACTCCCAAAGGCCATACCTCCTAATGCCATTACATTGGGACTAGGGTTTCAATGTGTGAATTGCAGGGGTACACAGACATTCAGACTTTCAGACCATTGTTAGAGAGCAGAGGCTCATGCCCAGGGTCACACAGCTGGTCAGTGATCAGTGGACCAGTAGGGAGCCTGAGTTTCGGTGCAGTTTCCCTTTCCTTCCCTTCTCCCAGCTGCTGCCAAAAGCCCAGGGACTGTTTGAACAGGACTGACTTTTGCTCCACTTTGCATGGAGGGAGGTGCCTCTCTTGCACTGTTTCAGGGCTCCAGCTGGGGGATGCTGACCTGAGCTACCCTGGCTTCCTCCCTCTTCCCTGGGATTCTTTTCTGTCCCCTCATTTCAGGATGCTAATGCTGTCCCCTCCCTGCTTCCCCATCTCTGCACCTCCCTGCTTCCGCTTTCAGCCTGGAGGACAGCAGGGGCAGCTCCTGAGAAAGGCCACCAGTTGCTTATCTTGGCACTCCCTGTAACTCAAACCCCAGCTCTCACTCCAGCTCAGAGGAGCTGGGTGGAAGCAGGTTGTAGACTACCTGTCCCTCTGCTATCTCTCAGAGTGGCTAGCATTACTGCTTTCCAGGGTTTTCTCACCCAAGAATCAGCAAAGCTTCCTATGGTTTTCCCGTTTGGAAACAGATTTTGGCTTAGATGTTGGGGTCTAAATTCTTTGGGTTCATTTTCATGTGTATTTACCCCATGTCCTGTTAGAATTACATAATCCTAGGCTTTAGGTATTATTTATTTATTTTTTGAGACGGAGTTTTACTCTTGCTGCCCAGGCTGGAGTACAATGGCACAATCTTGGCTCACTGCAACCTCTATCTCTCAGATTAAAGTGATTTTCCTGCTTCAGCCTTCTGAGTAGCTGGGCTTACAGGTGCTCGCCACCATACCTGGCTAATTTTTTGTATTTTTAGTAGAGTCAGGGTTTCACCCTGTTGGCCAGGCTGGTCTTGAACTCCTTACCTCAGGTGATCCACCCACCATGACCTCCCAAAGTGTTGGGATTACAGGTGTGAGCCACCATGCCTGGTAGGCATCATTTATTTCTATCCTATTATTTCACTGGTGTGCTTTTTTTCTGGGCACCATGGTAGGGTGTTCTTTCTCAAACTCTGAGATGCTAAAGATTTAGGATGTCCTGTGCCTGTCCCCAGGACATGTGCAGCTACCTCATTTTACAGATTAAGTGATTTGGATCTCAGAGCTTTTAAGGAACAGGACTGAGAGCAGGGTCTGGGCTCCTTACTGACACATTGATTCTGCTATGTCTCTGTATTGAATGAACTGCGGACAGGGAGTAGGGGTTGGAGGTGGGGCATTGTGGATTTCCCAGTGATAGTTACAGCAAGTCCTACTACACGTGGCGCATCAAGGCCCCGGTGAGAGCTGTTCTTGGATTTGTTGTTGTTCCAGCAAGAGAGGGTCCAGTCTTCATAGGAGGTGTGGCCTTGAGCTGGGGTAGGGGGGTGCCCTTCCACAGTTACAAGGTTGGAGGGCATGATGGTGGTGGCTTAGTGTGACCAGTCCCATGTTTGTGTTGCTCATACACAGCAAGGGCGGTGCTGAATACAACATCAAACAGCCTGGCACTATTGGCAGCAGCCCCTGTGCCCACGGAGTGCTAGGCTTTTGCCTTCTTTGTGCCAGAGGCATGTATGACGGTAAGAGTGTCTGGGTTCCAAATTTGGCTACCCACTTTCTAACTGGCTGGTTCCCACTTACTAATTTGACTTTGGTAAGATACTTATGACTCTCTGAGCCTCAGATTCCTCTTGCCTAAACTGGAGATGATGATGGTAAGTTCTGCATCCCAGATTTGCAAGGAAGACGAAATGATGGTCCCAGTGAAGCAGGGTATGTTGTAAGTACTTGATAAACATTAGCAGAGCACATTCCTCCTGTGCTTAGTGGAGTTCTAGAAGAACTTTTCCAGAAGACTGAAGTTCCAGAAGATTAAAGTTTACAGCTTAGAACCGAAGGCATTTGTGTTAAGAGAACACATTGCTGTTGGGCAGCCACTTCCTCGCAGGATTCTCTGGTCATTAAGTATGATATTAACTGTAGGTTTTCACAGATGCATTTATCAGAGTGAGGAACTACCCTCTATTTCTAGTTTGCTGAGCATCTTTACTAGGAATGGATATTGAATTTGTCAAATGTTTTTCTGTAACTATTGAGATGATCATATTTTTTTCTTTTTCAGTCTGCTGATAGGGTTATTTGGATTGATTTTTGGACGTTGAACCAACCTTACATTCCTGTGATAAAATCATATATGGTCATGATGCTTTATCCATTTTATATATTTCTGAATTTAATTTGTTAATACTTTATTAAGATTTTAAAAAATCCGTGTGATCGATATTGTTCTGTACTTTTCTTGAAATATATTTAGTTTAATATCAGGGTTATGTCAACCTGAAGAAATATGTTGGAACATATTCTCTCCTCTTCCATTTTCTGTGTTTGTATACATTCGATATTACTTCTTCCTTAAATGTTTGATGGAATGTACCAGTAATGTCTTTCATTGTGGGCAGATTTTAACATATAAATTCAAATTATTTAGTGCACATAGAACTATTCAGGGAGTATGTTTCTTCTTTCGTGAACTGTTGTATATTTTGCATCTTTCAAATAATTTGCTCATGTTATCTAAGTTATCAACTTATTGACATAAAGTTGCTCATAAAATTCCCTTGTCTGTAGGATCTTTAGTGATGACCTCTCTTTCATGCCTGAAAGTTGTGTCTTCTCTCTTACTATGTTGATCGGTCTGCTGAGAAAATTTTCAGTTTCACTAATGGCTTCAAAAACTAATTTTCATTTGTTTTACTGTGGTTCTTTTTGTTTCTCCGTTTTCCATTTTATCAGTTTCTACCATTATCTTTTTTATTTCTTTCTTACTTTTACTTTTGGATTTAATTTGTTCTTATTTTCAAGTTTATTAGTGTGGAAGCTTAGACCACTGATTTGAAACATTTCTTTCTGAATATAAGCATTTGATGCTATAAATGTCAGAGCCCTGCTTTAACTACATCACATGAATTTTTACATGTCATTTAAAATATTTCTTCAATTAAAATATTTCATAATTCACCTTGTGATTTTTTAAAAATCCATGGGCTACTTAGAATTGTGTTGTTTCGTTTCTGAATGTTTGAAAGAGATTTTTTCAAGTATCTTTTTTGTCATTGATTTCTACATTGATTCCACTGTGGTCAGAGAACATAACACACGTGATTTCAAATATTTTATGCTTGTCGATTTTTTTTTTTTTTTTTTTTTTTTGAGACGGAGTCTCGCTCTGTCACCCAGGCTGGAGTGCTGTGGCCGGATCTCAGCTCACTGCAAGCTCCGCCTACCGGGTTCACGCCATTCTCCTGCCTCAGCCTCCCGAGTAGCTGGGACTACAGGCACCGCCACGTCGCCCGGCTAGTTTTTTGTATTTTTTAGTAGAGACGGGGTTTCACCGTGTTAGCCAGGATGGTCTCGATCTCCTGACCTCGTGATCCGCCCGTCTTGGCCTCCCAAAGTGCTGGGATTACAGGCTTGAGCCACCGCGCCTGGCCGCTTGTTGATTTGTTTTTCAATAGCTGAGAATCCTATCTATCTTGGTGAATGTTCTGTATGTACTTGAAACAGAAAGTGTTCGGCTGTCATGTGAAGTGTTCCGTAAATGTCAATTAAATTGGTTGATAACGCTGTTTAGATCTTCTGTAGCTTAATTTTTCCTACTTATCCTATTAATCACCAGAAGAAACTTTTTTTTTTAAAAAAGCAGCTTTATTGAGATGTAATTAATATGCCATATAATAATCATGCATTTATTTATTTATTTATTGAGACAGAGTCTCACTTTGTCACCCAGACTAGAGTGCAGTGGTTCAGTCTTGGGTTACTGCAACCTCCATCTTCTGGGCTCAAGTGATTCTCCTACCTCAGCCTTTCAATTGCTGGGACTGCAGGTGGGTACCACCACACACCCAGCTAATTTTTTTTGTTTGTTTTTTGGTAGCGACAGGGATTTGCCATGTGGTCAAGGCTGGTCTTGAACTCCTGGGCTCGAGCAATCTGTCCAACTTGGCTCCCCAAAGTGCTAGGATTACAGGTGTGAGCCGCTGCACCTAGCCTTAAGTCATGGACTGAAAGCATACAATTTAACACTTTTTATTATGTTCATAGATGTGTGCAACCATTTGTTGCTTGTACTTTTACTGTCATATTTAAGAGACCCTTGTTTCTGAGGTCATGAAGGTCTAACCTTAGCATGAAGATTTATGCTTATATCTATATATTTTCAAAGTTATTAAGGTAGAGTAGCACATAATATTCTTTTATAATCACTTGTTTTTTTATATTGTCTTTTAATTTCTAATGGTATATATTTTGTTTTATTTAATTTTATTTAGGTATGCCAGGTAGTTTCTTATTTTATTACATTTTCCAAAGAACAAATGTTTAGTTGTATTTATACTATATATGCTTTGTATTTTACTAATCTTAGCTTTTGTCTTCATTTGTTTCTTCTTCCTGCTGTCTTTTATCTTATTTTATTGTTCTTTTCTAATATCTTAGATTAAAATTAGTCTATTCACATTATATCTTTTTTACAATGCTTTTAAAATTTCTCATTATAAAACATTTGAATGAACAGGCACAATAGAAAATAATATTATAAATACCCATGGGCCCATAGTATATTTATCAAATGTTAACGTTAGTGCCTTGTTTTTATTTAAACAATTCAGATTCAGTTGAGAGCTACTTCGGTGCCTTTCTACAATCTTGCTCCCCATCTCTTATGCAATCTTTGTTGCAAATTCAATGTTTATCATACTTATATCTGTTTCTTACTGTAATATAGACTTTGTCCATAAGTAATATGTTGCTTAATTGTTATATAAATGGCATTATATGACTGTACTATGATAACCTGAATTTAATTTTGTGGTTCTGCATTTTTTTCTTTTTCGTGACAGGGTCTCACTCTGTTACCCAGGCTGTAGTGTAGTGGTATGATCATGGCTCACTGTAGCCTCGACCTCCTGGGCTCAAAGCATCCTCCTGCCTAAGCCTCCTGAGTAGCTGGAACTACAGGCATGCACCACCACGTCTGGCTAATTTTTCTACATTTTGCAGGAATGGGGTCTCACTGTGTTCCTAGGCTGATCTCAAACTCCTGGGCTCAAGTCATCCTCCCACCTTTGCTTCCCCAAAGTTGTTCTGCATTTTCAAAAGAGTTGTAACTATGTTGTTGAAACCTATTTTCTTGCTATATAGTACTGTATTTTAAAAAATATACTTTTTTTTTTTTTTTTTTTTGAGACAGAGTCTGGCTCTGTCACCCAGGCTGGAGTGCAATGACGCCATCTCAGCTCACTGCAAGCTCCACCTCCCAGGTTCACGCCATTCTCCTGCCTCCGCCTCCCAAGTAGCTGGGACTACAGGCGCCCGCCCAGCTAATTTTTTGTATTTTTAGTAGAGACGGGGTTTCACCGTGTTAGCCAGGATGGTCTCGATCTTCTGACCTTGTGATCCACCCACCTCAGCCTCCCAAAGTGCTGGGATTACAGGAGGGAGCCACTGCCCCTGGCCCAAAAATATACCATTTAAAAAATTGTATTTAATACCACAATGTAGTATTTATTTGAAGTCATTGCAAGCAACCGTAAATAGACTGGTACAGTCAAAGTCATCACTTTAGCTCAGGTTTTCTATTTTAAAAAATTTTAAAAAATTAAAATTTTACCCTAAGTTCTGGGATACATGTGCAGAACGTGCAGGTTTGTTACATAGGTATACATGTGCCATGGTGGTTTGCTGCATCTATCAACCCGTTATCTATGTTTTAAGTCCTGAGTACATTAGGTATTTTTCCTAATGCTCTCCCTCCCCTTGCTCCTACCCAAAATATACCATTAAATTTTTTAAAAGAGATATATTTGTAAAAGAGATGTAACTATATTGTTCAAACCTACTTTCTTGCTATATAGTACTATAAAAAAATATACCATGCTTTATTTTTCTGTTTTTACTTGTTGGATATTTATCTGGTTTCCAGTTTTTTATATTTTGAACAGCGTATTTATCAACCTTCTTATTCAGGCTTCTCTAGGCAAATTTGTAAGAGTCATTAAATTATTCACCTAAAACTGCTATTCCTTAGTAATAATTAAAAGCATTTTCAACTCTACTAGATATGGCCAAATATTACCAAAGTGGTTTTATCAGTACCTTCCCTTATCAGCAGTTTGTAAGAATTAGTGTTGCTCTAGATCTTCTCTAACACTTAGGACCATCAGACTTATTCATTCTTTCCAATCTTGTAGGAGTGTGTACACTTGTTTTAATATGCGTATCTTTAATTAGTGGTGACATTAAGTATCTTTTAACGTATTAACTATGTTTTCTTTTCTGTGATGCTTGCTTATATCAATAATCTGACAGGAATGTGTTATGCTGCAAACAACAGAAAATCGAATCACCAGGGATTTCCATAAGTAGGATTGTTTTCCCCAACCTAGAAAAAGAATCTGGAAATAGACAGACCTGGGCCAGCTTAGTGGTTCTATGATATTAATATCTCTGGCTCTTCTTTCATGATCCTCTGATTGGCTTAGCATTTTGGGTCTGCAGTGGCTATTGTGCTTCCTGACATCACATCTTCTCTTTGGTATGAAGATGAGGAAAAAGAAAGCCTGGGTGGTGTCGATATCAGGAGAGCAAAAAGTTTCCCACAACTCCCTGGTAACCTTCTATTTACATTCATTGGCCACCCTTATCTGGCTGACTGAGAAAATTAGAATTTTAACCAGGCATATGGCTGTCTTGATTAAACTCAGAGTACCAGTAGCAAGGAGGCAGTGGAGGGAGGGGTAACAGGTAGGTAACTAACAGCATTTGCCACAACATCTGTTGCGCCCTTTTTTTTTTTTTCAGACAGAGTCTTGCACTGTCGTCCAGGCTGGAGTGCAGTGGCGGGATCTCAGCTCACTGCAAGCTCTGCCTCCCGAGTTCACTCCATTCTCCTAACTCAGCCTTCGGAGTAGCTGGGACTACCAGCGCCCGCCACCATGCCCAGCTAATTTTTTTTCTATTTTTAGTAGAGACGGGTTTTCACTGTGTTCGCCAGGATGGTCTCAATCTTCTGACCTCATGATCTGCCTGCCTTGGCCTCCCAAAGTGCTAGGATTACAGGCGTGAGTCACCGTGCCCGGCTGCAGCTTTTTTAAATTTTTAATTTATTTTTTATTTTTTTAAATAAGGCTATTCGTTTTTCAATTGATGTATAGGAATTATTTATTTATTCTCAGATTTTTTTTTTTTTTTTTTGAGACAGAGTCTCGTTTGGTCACCCAGGCTGGGGTACAATGGCATGATTATAGCCCACTGCAGCCTTGAACTCCTGAGCTCAAGCCATTCTCCAGCCTCAGCCTTCCAAGTAGCTGGGACTACAGGTGCACACCACCACATCTGGCTAATTTTTTTTACTTTTTGTAGAGACAGGGGGTCTTGCTTTGTGACCCAGGCTCGTCTCAAACTCCTGGCTTTGAGCAATTCTCCTGCCTTAGCCTCTCAAAATGCTGGAATTATAGGCCTGAACTACCATTCCTGGCCAAGTTTACTTTTTTTTTTATTTTTGAATTTTGGATTTTGTAAGAAAATTAAGCTCCGATACACTGGCGGTGATTCTCAAAGTGTTGTTCATGAATTCCTGGGGTCTGTGACGCTTTTCCTGGAGGTCTTCAAGGTCAACATTATTTTCACAATAACACTACGAGGTTATTTACTTACCTTTTTTTGTTTTTTTACATTTGTACTAATAATGGAAAATCAATAGTGAGTGACTCTTTGGTGGTAGTCATTGTATTTTTCACCATCACACACTCACAATAAAATCAATGATGGTTTCACTCCTTGGTGAAACAGTAAATTTCGTATTGTGTGACAAAATGGGAAGTATGCATGAACCGTTTCTGTTGCAAACTGACGTACGATGAGTGTCTTGAGAAAAGCACGTGTGATTGTTCAAGTTACTTGCTGAATTAGCCTCTTTATTTGTGGAATACCATTTTTACTTGAAGGAACACTGACAGAGGAGCGATACATGTTTTTTTCAGACTTGGGTTTTTGAAAATCAAGTGAATCTGTCACTTCAAGGAAAACAACTGATAGAATTCATGCCAATGATAAAAATTCAGCTTTAAAGCAAAATTAAAGTTTTTGAAAACTTGTGTCTGCCACAATGGGCTTATTAGTTTCCAAATACACAATGACTTTTCTTATAAGATTCATGGTGATATTTACAAATGTGACTTTTCAGATGTTGCAAAATAAAATAAGTCAGTGTTTGGAAGATCTGCTTGACTCAGTGAACCAATATTCTCTGAAGAACCAATGAGTAATGTTGCAAAATTATGCATGGGTAAAAGATTCATTCAAAATGAAAATAAACCAATGGATTTTCAACTTATTTTGCTTTTAAATATTAAACTTTTATTTTGAATTAACTTTAGACTTACAGAAGAGTTGCAAAGTAGTTCAAAGAATTCCCATATACTCAGCTTCCTTTTATGGTAACACATTATGTCACTAAGGTACCCTGATCAAACTAAGAAATTAACATGGCTAATAAATATTAATACAATAAAATACAATAAATTCATTGATACGGTTTCAGATACCGCATTGCAACTAACATTTAAGAAATTACTACTTGTTTGAGTTTTAATGTAGTATCAGAGATTATCTGAAAAAATGATTAATTCCCTTTTCTTTTTTCCAACTACATAACTGGATGAAGTCCAATTTTTCAAAATATACTTCAATCAAAATTACATTTTGCAACAGACTGAATGCAGGAGCAGATATGAGTAGTCCACCTGTGTTCTATTAAGCTGGGCATTGAATAGATTTGCAAAAATGTAAAGCAAGGCCACTCTTCCAATTACACACACACACACACACACACACACACACGTAAATTCCAAAATCTCCTAATCCCCCTCCCTGCCCACAGCCCCCATCCCCTAGTAACAACTTTAAAAAATTCCACATGTGAGATAGTGGTATTTGTCTTTCTGTGCCTGGCTCATTTCACTTAACATAATATCCTCCAGGTTCATCCATGTTGTTGCAAATGACAGAATTACCTTCTAAGGCTGAATAATACTCCACTGTGTACAAGTAAGACCTCACTTAACATCACTGATAGATTCTTGGAAACTGTGATTTTAAGTGAAATGATGAATAACAAAATCAATTTTTTCTCATGAACTTTTTAACAAAATGACATTGAACGAAATGACATTATTTAAAAGACTGGCTTTTTGTTGTTCTGCTTACAGTTGCAGTTTCCAAGAACCTATCAATGACATTACATGAGGACTTACTGAATATGTGCCACATTTTCTCTATTTATCTGTTTATAATCACTTAGGTTGATTCCATATCTTGGCTATTGTGCATAATGCTGCAGTGAACATGGGAGTTCAGATAACTCTTCAGCATACGGATTTCATTTCCTCTGGATATTTATCTTGTAGTGGGATCACTGGATCATAGGATGCTTCTATTTGTAATTTTTTTCAGGAAACTTCATACTATTTTCCACAATAGCTGTACAATTTATGCTCCCACCAACAGTGTAAAAGGCTCCCTTTTCTCAACATCCTCTTCCACATTTGTTACCTTTCATCTTTTTGATCATAGCCATTCTTACAGGTATGAGGTGATACCTCAATGTGGTTTTAATTTGCATTTCTCTGATGATCTGTGATGCTGAACACTTTTTCATATACCTGTTGACTATTTGTATGCCTTCCTTGGAGAAATATCTATTCTAGTCTTTTGCCCATTTTAAAAAATTGGGTTATTTGTTTTCTTCTGTTGAGTTGTTAGAGTCCTTATATATTTTGGATATTAACCCTTTATCAGATGTATGGTTTGCACATATTTTCTTCCATTCTGTAGAGTATCTCTTTACTCTGTTAATTGTTTCCTTGACTGTGCAGAAGCTTTGTAGTTTGACATTATCCCATTTGTCTATTTTTGCTGTTGTTGCATGTGCTTTTGGGTTTATATCCAAAAAATAATTGCTCAGATCAATGCCATGGTGTTTTACCCTGTTTTTCAATTACATATTTGTTTTAGAATGCATCATTATTTTTCATTAAATATTATGCAGTATATGTTAATATATGATGATTTACCATTATTTGAAATAAATAAATATTTAAAATTTTCTCAGTTTTAATTAGGGGAAATATTGATAGATATAACCCACAACAACAGAAGCTCTTTGTGATACTCAGTATTTTTAAAGAATGTACAGGGGCTCTAAGAGCTAATTATTTGATAACTCTTGTCCTAAAGGATGCATTATATGTGCTGAGTTAACTCTTCCACAAGGCATATAGGTTGGTACTATCTATATATCATCCTTAGGAAAACTGAGAAAAGTCATCATTCAAATTATGTTTCACAGGGCTTATTTCTCTTACAGAACCCCAGTCGAGAAAAACTGTACTGGATTTCCATATGCTGGTACATATAAAATATGTTGAACTGCAATTAGTAGCTAAGCCCTCTATAGATGTTAGCTGTTATTATTAGTTTTATTAATAGTTGTGATCATTTGATGGTTACAGGTATTTAAATATTTTCTCTCATTTGGTGTTTTGATTTTTTTAAAAATTTATTTTATTATACTTTATGTCCTAGGGTACATGTGCAAAACGTGCAGGTTTGTTACATATGTATACACGTGCCGTGTTGGTGTGCTGCACCCATTAACTTGTCATTTACATTATGTATATCTCCTAATGCTGTCCTTCCCCCTCCCTCCACCCCACAACAAGCCCCGGTGTGTGATGTTCCCCTTCCTGAGTCCAAGTGATCTCATTGTTCAGTTCCCACCTATGAGTGAGAACATGCGGTATTTGGTTTTCTGTTCTTGTGATAGTTTGCTGAGAATGATGGTTTCCAGCTTCATCCATGTCCCTACAAAGGACACCAACTCATCCTTTTTTATGGCTGCATAGTATTGCATGGTGTATATGTGCCACATTTTCTTAATCTGGTCTGTCATTGATGGACATTTGGGTTAGTTCCAAGTCTTTGCTATTGTGAATAGTGCTGCAATAAACATATGTGTGCATGTGTCTTTATAGCAGCATGATTTATAATCCTTTGGGTACATACCCAGTAATGGGATGGCTGGGTCAAATGGTATTTCTAGTTCTAGATCCTTGAGGAATCGCCACACTGTCTTCCACAATGGTTGAACTAGTTTACAGTCCCACCAACAGTGTAAAAGTGTTCCA
>NW_016817848.1:122399-163503 GCF_001698545.2 Rhinopithecus bieti | reverse complement strand
TCTCCTCCTTTAGCTCTGAGAAGTTTGATGGACTGAAGCCTTCTTCTCTCATCTCGTCAAAGTCATTCTCTGACCAGCTTCGATCCGTTGCTGGCGATGGGCTGCGCTCCTTTGCAGGGGGAGATGCGCTCTTATTTTTTGAATTTCCAGCTTTTCTGCCCTGCTTTTTCCCCATCTTTGTGGTTTTATCTGTCTCTGGTCTTTGATGATGGTGACGTACTGATGGGGTTTTAGCTGCACTTGCAAGTTTCCTTTCTTCTTGCTTCCTGAAATTGTTTCTACACCTTGCTTGGGATACTGCACTCACAGTTTGTTCTCCTGCCTCACAGGCCTCTCTCTCCAGATCTCCTTTGGGTCTTCCTCCTCTTTAAGTATTGGGGTGTCTCTGCTGGGACAATGTCCTTGGGCATCTTCTGTTTTCTACCACTTCTTACTCTCTAGCTGATCCCATCCATTTCCTTGGCTTTAAATATCATCTGTACACTGATGACTCAAAAAGTTTATTTCTTAGTCTCATCCTTTCCCCTGAATCCTATTTTATTCAACTGCCTGTTGAATGTCTAATAAGCATGTCAAACTTAACTTGGCCAAAACAGGATATTGATATCTCCAGCCTCTTTTTCCCATGTTCTCCATTTCAGTAACATAACCATTAATTTTGTGTCTTAAACCAAAACATTCGTTCTGTTGTTAAAAGAAAACTTCAGCTGAATTAAATTAAAGGAATTTAATTGAGGAATGAATGATTTGCCAATTTGGCAGCACTCAGAATCACAGCAAATATAGAGAGACTCCAGGGATGTCTCGTGGTCAGACCAAATTTATAGACAAAAAAAGGGAAATTGGAAGTGAGGTGCAGAAACAGGTGGATTGGTCACAGGTTGGCGTTTGCCTTATTTGAGCACAGTTTGAACACTCAGCAGTCTATGAGTGGCTGAAGTATGGGTGCTGGGATTGGCCATGACTCCCCTGTTGTTACAAGCTCATACTCTTAAGTTAGGGTTTCAATCTTGTATACCTATTAAGTTAGGTTATGGTTCGTCCACAAGGACTCAAATAGAGAGCAACAGAGTCCTTCTCAGACCATTTTTAGTTCGCTTTCACACTATCTAACTATATTTTTGTACCCATTAACCAGCCCCACTACCCTTCCCAGCCTCTGGTAACCATCATTCTATCCTCTATCTCCATGAAGAACTTTATTTCTTTTCCTTTTTTTTTTTTTTTTTTTCTTTTAAAGAGACATGTTCTTGCCCTCTTACCCAGGCTGGAGTGAGTGCAGTGGTGCAATTACAGCTCACTGCAGTCTCCAGCTCCTGGGCTCAAGGCATCTTCCTGCTTCACCCTCCCTATTAGCTGGGACTAGAGGCATGCACTACCACGCCCAACTGAAGAACTTCATTTCTTAAAGTTCCTTATTTTTCTCAGATGACAAGAAATCTGGAGATGAGATGTGCTGCAATGGGTAATATTAGTTTAGCTGCTGGATAAGATCCCCAAGTATCCCTTCCCTTCTATCTTTTGCCTCCCCATCCTTAGCATGTTGCTTTTATCCTCAGGGATACTTGGTGATCTTGCAAAAGTTTTCCAGGGGCTCCAGGAACCGTTGCTTCATTACTGGCAGGAAGAAGAAGGTGGGGTAAAAGAGTGAAGAGTGGGCCAGGCGCGGTGGCTCATGCCTGTAATCCTAGCACTTTGGGAGGCCGAGGTGGGTGGATCATGATGTCAAGAGATCAAGACCATCCTGGCTAACACGGTGAAACCCTGTGTCTACTAAAAATACAAAAAAATTAGCCCAGCCTGGTAGTGGCGCCTGTAGTCGCAGCTGCTCGGGAGGCTGAGGCAGGAGAATGGTGTGAACCCGGGAAGCAGAGCTTGCAGTAAGCCAAGATCATGCCACTGTACTCCAGCCTGGGCGACAGAGCCAGACTCCGTCTCAAAAAAAAAAAAACAAAAACAAACAAACAAAAAAAAAAGAGTGAAGAGTGAAGAGGTTTCTCCTAAGACTTATCCATTTGTTTGGAGAAGAAGAACCCTTCACTGGAACATCTGCCTATATCTTCTTTGTCAGAAATGGGGACATCTTGTCACTCATAGATGAATCACTTGCCAATGAGAATAATATTACCTGATGGGATTAGATCAAAAAAATATATATATTTTTTGAGATGGAGTCTCACTCTATCATCCAGGCCGGAGTGCAGTGGCATGATCTTGGCTCACTGCAACCTCTGCCTCCTAGGTTGAAGCGATTCTCCCATCTCAGCCTCCCAAGTAGCTGGGATTACAGGCATGCACCACCATGCCCAGCTAATTTTTGTAGTTTTAGTAGAGATGGGGTTTCATCATATTGGCCAAGCTGGTCTCGAACTCCTGACCTCAGGTGATCTGCCCACTTTAGCCTCCCAAAGTGCTGGGTTTACAGACGTGAGCCACTGTGCCCTGCCAGATCAATTGTTATTTGTCCTTTGAGGCTGGGGTCAAAACTCACCTTTCCTAAAAGAGCGGGGGATCTCTGCTGCTCCCTGAACCACTTGGGGTTCTGTGGTGAGGCAAGCGTGGAGGGTGGGTAGTTAATTGGCAGTATCTGCTGTAATAGCTACTCATTTTTTGTTGCTTTACCTTTTCCCCTTGCTTAGCAGGATTGGTAATCCTCTTATCATTTGTTTTTACCCACTATTAATTTGAAAGTTTTATAATTCTAAGTAGTGATTACCTCTCTGTTTCTATCAGTCACAATTAAATCGCTGTTTCTTTACTACCATATTGCTTGTAACATACTTAAAAATAGCAATGTACTCCTATATATATCTGGAGAATTACTGCTGCCATGCGCATATAGAAAAACCTGAAATTTCAGTAGATTAATGTGATGAGGGTTTATTATTTAACTATTTCACGGTTTGATGTGGATTGGGTATTTCTTCCGTGTGACTTGCTTTCAAACATTGGCTCATGGATCAGGCTGCTTTTTTCCTTGAAATTCCACCATTTATTTGCAGCTGGGTGGACAAGAGTGAGAATATGGAAAAGGCACACCAGCTGCTAACTGTCTTAGCCTGAAAATGGCACAACAAATCCCTTCCCTGACATTCCGTAGACTAGAATTCAATCACGTGGCCCGACAGAACTGAAGGGAAGCTGAGGAATGTAGTCAGTCATCTGTGGGCTGAGGAAGAGACATGGGGTGGTGGACATTGCATTGTCACTGTCCTAAATTGTCATTCTGGCCATCCACACATTTCATTCTTCTCCTGCATCTAAAATACACTCACCACCTCTTAACAGGGGACGCCTTCAGGTCCCAGCGAGTCACTGCGTCCAGCTCAAAGTTCACTTTCTTTGGGGTTCTGCACTCGTCTCCATCAGGTCTGAATGTGCTGAGGAGACATCATTTAAACACCTGTCACCCCTAAGGCACTGTACACAGTGCTGGAGCAGGGTCAGAATACCCACTAAGGAAATGCCACCTGGAGAAGTGGAGAACGTGAAAGTCACAGTCTCCAGTCTATAGCATTTCTGAAGTCCTACAGGTCAGGACCATGAAGTTTCCCTGCCTTGCAGTGAAGATAACTCCTTGAGTGAACATTGACTCCAGCCTGGATAAGGCTTTTTGTCTATAATTCCCCTTGGCCTCCTCTGAAGTGAGTGTTGAGGATCACACCCTCTAGACCAGTGAAGCCTTTGAAACTTGCCTGCTGGTCATCAGACTTGGATGCCCAAGGGCCATTTAAGACATGACCAACCAAAGATTTTTTAATCCAGGCTCAAAAACTTAGGTGGCTTCTGTTTGCTTCCATGTCCCAGTAATGGCATCTAAAATTCTTTTCTAGACATATTTCTCAACTTGACGTTCTTCCTTTGCGCCTTCACCTTTGTGCCTCTCAGTTTCACCTGGAGGACATCTTCCTTGAAGCTTTTTCTAAAAATAAGTGTGAGAGATC
Source organism: Rhinopithecus bieti (assembly GCF_001698545.2). Classification (NCBI taxonomy): domain Eukaryota; kingdom Metazoa; phylum Chordata; class Mammalia; order Primates; family Cercopithecidae; genus Rhinopithecus; species Rhinopithecus bieti. Next base: position 159,559 of record NW_016817848.1, on the reverse strand, counting down.
ACACTTTTTTGTTTTTTTTTTTGAGACAGAGTCTCGCTCTGTCGCCCAGGCTGGAGTGCAGTGGTGCAATGAGAGATCACATTCTTAATGTGGCTGTGTCAGTCTGGTTTCTCTGAGGAGTAGAGACAGGATGGGATTAATCATGCAGGGTTTTATTAAGGGAAATGTCTGGGAGAGAAAAAGGGCAGGGAGCTGGAGGAGGCTGAAGGAGTCATTGCAAGCTTGACCTTGAGCGAAGGAGAGGGCAAGGGAGAGTGGGTGGAGGTGTTATAGGCAGTTGTGCAGTCCAGGGAAAGCGGTCTTTCGGCAAGGAGATGGGTGTCTCTTGGGAATGAGCCTGGCATCTTCAATAAAAGGCTGAGCAGCCTCTGGGAAGCAGGGCCTTGGGCAAACACAAGGGCACAGGAGTTGCGGGGCTTGGTCAGTGATGCTCCCTGTGGTTGAAGGTGGACGGAGAACATCCTCGTGGTCACCACAAGAACTTCACAGAGCCTGACCTGCAGGTACTGTGTGCTCTTCATCACTTTATTCACTTTAGAATTTTCCTGTGCTCTGTCATGCAAAACCTTTAAAAATCCCATCTCTTGCAATGTGGGTCCTGCTATATGATGAGATGCTTTTTCCAATCCTACAACATCTCAAATTTCTGTATTTGCTCTATTCCCTTTTCATTTCAGCTTGCAAAGCACTCAGTTCTTTCTTGAATTCGTTTCTTTCTCTTAACATCTTGCCAAACACAGTCACTAGCAACCAACACTTATTCCTCATGTTCTATTTTTCAACCTCCTCCCTTAGAATGAAAAGTTCAGAAAGCATGGCGTCTGCCTTTTAAGTTACAGTGTCTAGCTTTTTAACTGAATGTTTTGCTGCTGCATAACATGGATCTCTAGCCTGTTAAATATCGCTCACCACCCAACTGCTAAGGCAGTAACACAGTTTATATTTCTGTTTCAGCAGCACCCTGCTTCTGGGATATATTTTCGTTTTAGTCCTGTAATCAGTGGAATCTGCTGCAATAGGCAAACTGAGAAATCTCAGTGGCTGAATTTAACAGATGCTTATTTCTTGCTAGTGTTACAGTCTCTTGTGGGCCAGGGAGACTCAGGGCCCCAGGCTGCGTCATCTCACTCCACCACCTGATTCCTTGTTTCTAGCCAGTGGACATGAAGGAGAGAGTGCAGAGCGGGCCCACTATCTCCTAACTGCCTTGGCCAGGGAGTGACACAAGTTTCTTTCTTCAGAGAGTGCTGCAATGTCCCTTGATGTTCTTGTAGCAAAGTCCAAAGCTTGTACTGCTCACAACACACAGCCAATAAGTTGAGAGACAAGGTGTGGGGCAAGGAAAGCAACTTTATTTCGGAGACCCAGCAAACCGAGAAGATGGCAACTAGTGTCCTAAAGAACCTCCTAAGCTAATATGAATTTTGGGTTTCTTTTATGTTAAGGGAAGGGGGAAGAGGTGGGGGGTTGAGATGGAAGGGTGAGTAATGACTATGGGCATCTGGGTGGCAGCAGTAAACTTCTTTGTCCTTAATCAGGTCACAATGCTCTTATAAATTTTTAACATGACATTGTTACTTGTGTGTACACTCTCTTTGTCTCCTGTGGGCTTCGTTTTGGGGAGGGGCTATTATCATCCATGCTTTAAACTATACACTAAATTCCTCCCATTGTTAGCTCGGCCTATGTGCGGAGGTAAGCAAAAGCAGTTAACCTAAAAGATATCACTGCCGGGGCTGGGAGGTTAGGAGTAAATTGGAGCTAGTCATCCTCGGCCTCCTTTTCACTGTACATTCTCTCTGCTGGAGATAGAAAGAGAGCTCAGTCTTGGACGCCCACCCCTGCAGGCTGGTGTGGCTGTTGCATTTCTCTCTAGAGGAATAGGGAGTGGGAGATGGTTGTGGACCTGCCAGCAGGCCAGTGTCTCACTGGCATTCTTTTTGTAGATGACAGTGTTCTGTAGCATGATGTGATGGTTGTGTACCACTTGGCAGCTTAGGTCATTCCTTACTGATTGGAAATCAAACCTGTTTCTTCTTCCTTCTATTGTGAAGCAGCGAGTGACAAGCACATCCAATGGCTCCTAGGGGCAGATGGCGAGGTCTGGGTCTGGATCATGGGAGAAGGCCCTGGTGACAAGCCCTACGAAGCGATCTCTGAGGAGCTGATTGCAGAGAGGGCGCGGCTGCAGGCACAGAGGGAAGCTGAGGAGCTCTGGTGAGGGGTGCTATGGGGTGTTGGGTGGGGCCTGGGCATGGAAGCTATGCTTAGCCCCATACACGGCTAATTCTTGTATTTTAGTAGAGACAGAGTTTCATCATGTTGGCCAGGCTGGTCTCAAACTCCTGACCTCAGGTGATCCACCCGCCTTGGCCTCCCAAAGTGCTGGGATTACAGGCGTGAGCCACCACGCCTGGCCTTAATGATGGTATTCTAATTGAGAAATTCTAAAATCATGTAAACAACACTGAAAACTATACAAAATAAAGAACAATTCACACCCACCCCCCCAAGGTAACCACAGTGAATGTTTAGTTAATACATGCTTTGTAAATTGTTCTATTCACACCTTGACAAATTGAATTATAGATCCAAAATGCAACTTAAGATTACTATATGGTACAGGTATTTATTATATGATATAAGAAACCTAACTAATTGGTCTTATTGATGGACATTTGGATTGTTTACCATTTTTTATATTATAAAAATCCTCTGACAAGCATCTTTTACATGCATCTTTGTTTTATTTACTTATAAATTTATTATTTATTTATCATTTTGTTTTGTTTTTTTGAGACAGGGTCTCACTTTGTTTCCCAGGCTGGAGTGCAGTGTCATGATCAAGGCTCACTGCAACCTTGATCTCCTGGGCTCAAGTGATCCTCCCTCCTCAGCCTCTTGAGTATCTGGGACACAGGTGCATGCCACCAGACATGGCTAATTTTTAAAATTTTTAGTAGAGATGGTGTCTCACTATGTTGCCCAGGCTGGGCTTGAACTGGCTTCAAGTGATCCTCCTGCCACTGCCTCCCAAAATGTTGGGATTACAGGCACGCACTACCATGCCTGACGTACATGCATCCTTGTACACTTGAGTGAGTGTAGAAAATCTAGGAAATGGGGTTTCTAGCATAGTTTTCCTGGCTTCCAGAACAATTGTGCTGATTTACACTCCCATGGTTGAGACTGCCTGTTTCTCCCCGTCTTTGCCAACATTGAATTCTGATAGACCAAGGAAAAATTGCTCATTGTTTTCATTTCAAGTTCTATTGTCATGTGGTCCTTCAGTTTTTCACACAAGCTCATACCTGTGGTGCTCTCTTGGTAGGAGACAGAAGGAGGCAGAGATCACCAAGAAGTTCCGGGATGCTCTGGCCAACGAGAAAGCCCGGATCTTGGCGGAGAAGTGGAAAGTGGAGATGGAAGACCGCAAGGCGGCCAAAGTCTTGGAGGAACGCATCCAGGAGGAATTCAAGGTGGGCCAGCGCATAGGGCCCCTGTGTGTGGCCAACTGATTAGCCCCGAGATCACTGGGACTGGCCTCTGGTTTGGATCAATCCTTGGCCATTGGTTGGTACTGGGTATTTTATGAGAATAGAAATCTGTCATGTCTGAGCAGGAAGGACCTTGACACACCATTTGGACCAATCCACTTCTTATTTTACAGATGAGGAAACTGAGGGTCAGACAGAAGAGATTTGGCCAAGTTCACAGGTAGTAGTGGTTAGGGATAGAGTCAGGATCAGAACTGGGGACTTTTGCATCCCAAGCCACTGGTCCAGAAATGAGGCCTTGTTCGTAATATTCAGGTAATAACAACACTCTTCTGGAAATATTTATGAGGATTCAAGGAGATGATATAGTCACATTTTGTGGTCTAGGATAAGGAGTTATTGGTCTATTGACAGGTGCTGGTTAGAGCAAATAGTAGGTTTTCTGGTAACATTGAGTTTTTTTGTTTTTTTTTGAGACGGAGTCTCGTTCTGTCACCCAGGCTGGAGTGCAGTGGCCTGATCTCCACTCGCAGCACTGCAAGCTCTGCCTACCAGGTTCACGCCATTCTCCCACCTCAGCCTCCCCAGTAGCTGGGACTACAGGCGCCCGCCATCACACCCAGCTAATTTTTTGTATTTTTAGTAGAGACGGGGTTTCACCGTGTTAGCCAGGATGGTCTCGATCTCCTGACCTCATGATCCACCCACCTCAGCCTCCCGAAGTGCTTGATTACAGGTGTGAGCCACCACGCCCCGGTCAACATTGAGTTTTTTAATGGAGGTCTAGAGTCATCCTAGGGACATGACCTTATACTGCTAGAAGCCATGGCCAGAGTTTGATGGAGTTGTTACCTGTGTGCAGAGAGTCATGCAGTTGTCAATATACTCATTGCATTTTCCCATTTAAAAAATTTTAAAACTTTGTTTTGCCCCCATACTAATTAGATAGTGAGGACATTGGCCTTTTCTTTCTTTCTTCTTTTTTTTTTTGAGACGGAGTCTTGCTTTGTTGCCCAGGCTGGAGTGCAATGGCACAATCTTGGCTCACTGCAACCTCTGCCTCCCGGTTTCAAGTGATTATTCTGCCTCAGCCTCCCGAGTAACTGGGAGCACAGGCGTGTGCCACCACGCCCAGCTAATTTTTGTATTTTTAGTAGAGACGGGATTTCACCAGGTTGGCCAGGCTGTTCTCAAACTCCTGACCTTGTGATCTGCCTGCCTCAGCCTCCCAAAGTGCTGGGATTACAGGCATGAGCCACCATGCCTGGCCAACGTTGGCCTTTTCAAATCATGTATGTTGCAAATATTTTCATCAGTGTGTTTTTTTCTTAAATTTGGTTTCATTATTTTCAGATGTACATAGGATTAAACTTTTAATTGGCTAAATCTATCAGTCTAGTTTTTTTTTTCATTATTTGCTTCATGCTTAGAAGGATCTGTGACATCACAAGCTTTTAAAAATCTACATTGTTTATATATCTTTCCTGATTTTATTTCTCTCCAACTAGTTTTCCTTCACTTTGGAGGGTGTTGTAATAGAGGGCTCTTACTTTATTTTCTTCCAAATGGTGAGCCAGTAGTTCCCATATTATTTATTATGTAATCTGTCTTTTCCCTTCTCATTTGACTTGCTGCCTTGATTGGATTCTTACTTTTACTTACTTGTGGGCCTTTTGTGGATTTTCTTCTCTGATTTATTATTCCTGAGCCAGACTTAATTGTTTAATTATTGTAGCTTTAAAATAAATTTTAACATCTGTTAAGGTAAGAACCCTACCATTACTCTTCATTTCCAAAATGTCCTTGGCTAATCTCACCCATTTTTTATTTTCTGCCAGGGAAACTTGAATTATTTTGTCATTATCTCCCACCCTCTTAACAACAAAGACCTCGGTGACTTTCATTAGAATTGCATCAATTTATAGCTGTCTTTGTGAAAATGGACATTTTACACTACTGAATCATTGAATCTTCTTGTTCAGAAGTATGATATGTTATTCAAAGCTTCTTTTGTCTTTGCTAATTTTAAAACACCTTTAAAGGTGCTGACCATCTAATCCCAAACTTTTCAGTAACTTTTATCTATATACCTATATGCTTCTACTTTTTGGACCTTGGTAAAATTTATTTTCTTTAAATGCTATTTTTCTTTGAGATAGGGTCTCACTCTGTTGCCCAGGCTGGAGTGCAGTGGCACAATCTCAGCTCACTGTAACCCCTGTCTGGGCTCAAGTGATCCTCTCACCTCAGTCTCCCAAGTAGCTGGAACTGCAGGCATGCACCACCATCACACTCAACTATTTTTTGTATTTTTTGTAGAGACAGGATTTCACCATGTTGCCCAGCTGGTCTTGAACTCCTGAGCTCAAGCCAACCACCTACCTTGGCCTCCCAAAGTGCTGGGATTATAGGTGTGAGCCACCATGCCTAGCTATACATTTCTTTTTTAGTTAAACTTTAGGTTTAATATTCGTTGTTGCTATTGTGAATGAGATTGTACCCATTATTTTTAAACCGATTGCACTTGCTAGTTATATATTTGGATCCACAGCCTGTGGTTGAGACCCTCAGTGAACCTGAGAGTCTGGCCAGATGGCCCTAGTGATCCACCATGAGTGTTATTATTCTCTTTGTTTTATTTTCCCATGAGTTGTAAATTTTTTAGCAGATTTTCCTGAGTTTTTATTATTAATTAATTAATTAATTTGTTTGAGATGGAGTTTCTCTCTTGTCGCCCAGGCTAGAGTACAGTGGTGCAATCTTGGCTTGCTGCAACCTCCACCTCCCAGGTTCAAGTGATTCTCCTGCCTCAGCCTCTCAAGTAGCTGGGATTGCAGGCACCCACCACCACGCCCAGTTAATTTTTGTATCTTTAGTAGAGATGGGCTTTCACCATGTTGGTCAGGCTGGTCTCGAACTCCAGACCCCAAGTGATCCACCTACCTTGGCCTCCCAAAGTGCTGGGATTACAGGCATGAGCCACCGAGCCTGGCCTCTTGTGAGTTTTTTAAATGGAGTATAATGTGGAAAACAGTATTTGGAAACAGTATTTACCCTCCACACATTTTATTTTTTTAAAATTTCAAACATGAAGAAAAGTTGAAAGAAAAAATAAAATGAATACTCACATATTCTCCGTTTAAATTCACCAATATTAACATTTTAACACATTTGCCTTCTCTCTCGGGCAAGTGTGGTAAAATGTTAATAATTAGTGAATTTAAATGGAGAATATTTATATACTCACACTCATATACACTTTGTTGTTGCTATTGTTTTACTAAACAATTTTAATGGAAGTCATGGATGATGATACTCTAACCCAGGGGTTGGCAAACTATTTTCTGTAAAGGCCCAGATAGTAAATATTTTAGGCTTTGGGAGCCAGCTGTCTCTGTCACACAACTACTCAACTCTGCTGTTGTAGCACAATAGCAGCTACCGACAATATAGAAACAAAAGGATGTGGGCTGGGCACGGTGGTTCACACCTGTAATCCCAGCACTTTGGGAGGCTGAGGCGGGTGGATCACTTGAGGTCAGGAGTTGACATGGTGAAACTACTAAAAATACAAAATACTAAAAATACAAAAATTAGCCAGGCCTGTAATCCCAGCTACTCATGAGGCTGAGGCAGGAGAATCGCTTGAACCCGGGAAGCAGAGGTTGCAGTGAGTGGAGACTAAGTCACTGCACTCCAGCCCTGGGAGCCTTAGTTTGCAGATTCCTGATCAAAACCTAAGAAGTTCAGCATGTATCTCCTATGAAGAAGGACATTTTCCTCCACAGCCACAAAAGTCATTATCACACCTATTGAAATGAACAATAACTCCATGCTAGTGTTTCAAATCCAACCCACAGTGGAGAGATACTTAGTTTATGTTGCTGGGTTTTGCATATGATTATTTAAGTCTGCTGGGGAAGAAAAGCAATTATTTTTATCTCTTTCCTAACCATGAGAGCACCTGCTCTAATTTCTGGCCTTCCTCTTCCCCAGATGGGGGCTGAGCTCCAAATACTGGAAGAGTGGCTCTGTGGAGCTGGAGTCCTGGGGCTCAGCTCATGAGGAGATCATGAAGGGATTAAGGTATGAGTGGAGGTTTTCTGCTCAGTGATCTCCTTGAGAACCTCAGGGACAGAGTGGGTGAGAAATTGTGGGATGTTCTATGCTGGGGCTCATGAAGGATCACTAGGACCATCTGGCCAGACTCTCAGGTTCACCGAGGGTCTCAACCACAGGCTGTGGATGTTATTGCCAAGGAAGGTTATGACTATTATGTTTGTTTTGGTTCAAATATTAATTTGCTAAATGTGAACGTTTAAACTTTATTAGAAATAGTGATCCTGATTTGGTATGTCTTCATTTTGAAGAGCCTCAGAAATGCCTTGGAGAGGCTCATTAGGGCAGTGTTAGCAACAATTGAACAAGCACTGTGCAGTTGAATCATCCAGGTTCATGAGTGGAGGTATTTTCTGTTCGCTCTGCCTGTAAGTGCACTGCCCTTTTGCAGTGTGGAACTCTTCATCACAGGAAATAGTTAAGCCTAGGCTGAAACATGATCTGAAAGGTTTCTGTGGTAGGTTAAGTGGGATTTGTGGCAAATTGTTTGCCCCTCCTCCCTTTGAGAGGTGGGATCTAGTCCCCCTCCCCTTTTGGCTGCGCCAGCCTTATGACTAGCTGTGATGTGTAGAATGCAGTAGTAATGACTGATACAACTTTTTTATTTTTTAATCCGAGATGGAGTCTCACTCTGTTGCCCAGGCTGGAGTGCAGTGGCATGATCTCGGCTCACTGAAACCTCTGCCTCCTGGGTTCAAGTGATTCTCCTGCTTCAGCCTCCCAGGTAGCTGTGATTACAGGTGCACACCCACACACCAGCTATTTTTTGTATTTTTAGTAGAGACAGGTTTCACCATGTTAGCCAAGTTGGTCTCAAACTCCTGACCTCAAGTGATCTGCCTGCCTCAGCCTCCCAAAGAGTTGGGATTATAGGCATGAGCCACTGTGCCCGGACTGATACAACTTTTGAGGAAAGACTATAAGAGAGCTGCAGTTTCTACTTTTCCCTCTCTTGTGATGCTCACTTTTGGAAGCTGTCCTATAAGAATCCTTACTACCCTAGGCTACATAACGTAGGGAAACCCAAGCTAGCCATGCAGAGAGGAAGAGGCTACATGGAGGGGCACTGATGCACCAGACACATGAGCGAAGCCTTGGTTCTGCCAGCCCATTCCAGTGAATGACCCCAACCAAGTGATTGACCTCAACTGATACCACATGGTGCAGAAGAGCCATCCAACCAAGCCCTTCCTGAATTATTAACCTGCAGAATCATACACAAATAAATGGTAGTTGTTTTAGACCACTGAATTTTCTTTTTTTTTGAGACGGAGTTTCACTCTGTCACCCAGGCTGGAGTGCAGTGATGCAATCTTGGCTCACTGCAAGCTCCACCTCCCGGGTTCATGCCATTCTCCTGCCTCAGCCTCTCGAGTAGCTGGGACTACAGGTGCCTGCCACCATGCCCAGCTAATTTTTTTTTTTTTTTTTGAGACTGAGTCTTGCTCTGTTGCCCAGGCTGGAGTGCAGTGGCGCAATCTCCGCTCACTGCAGACACTCCGCCTCCTGGGTTCATGCCATTCTCCTGCCTCAGCCTCCTGAGTAGCTGGGGACTACAGGCACCTGCCACCATGCCCGGCTAATTTTTTGTATTTTTAGTAGAGATGGGATTTCACCGTGTTAGCCAGGATAGTCTTGATCTGTCTGCCTCAGCCTCCCAAAGTGCTGAGATTACAGGCATGAGCCACCATGCCCGGCCTTAGACCACTGAATTTTCTGGTATTTGTTATTCAGCAGTAGACAACCAAAAACAGCTTCACCAAGCAATTTATGCATGGGTTAGAGATTGGCTTAGATAACCAACCTTCCTTCCCTCCTCCCTTCCTCCCTCCCTCCCTTCCTTCCTTCCTTCCCTTTTTTTTTTTTTTTTTTTCCACATAGAGTCCAACTCTGTCACCCTGTCCAGAGTGCAGTGACGCAATCTCAGCTCACTGCAACCTCCGTCTCTTGGACTCAAGCCATCCTCCCACTTCAGCCTCCCAAGTAGCTGGGACTACAGGCATGCACCACCATGCCTGGCTAATTTTTGTAATTTTTGTAGTGATGGGGTTTCACCATGTTGCCCAGGCTCATCTGGAATTTCTGAGCTCAAGCAATCCACCCATCTCAACTTCCCAAAGTGAGATTTTTATTGTGTCTTTCAACAGTAAGTTTCTAACATTCTGAGTTTTGCTTGTAGGAATGTACCAACAACCTTCATTTAATACTTTCTTTTTTCCTGAGAATGTAAGGGGAGGCTGTTTGCTGTGGGGGAGGAGGGGAGAAATAAACTACCGGCTCTCAAAAGCTTACAGGGTGCCAGGGGAGAGAGAGACAACTCCATGAGCAACGCTTAGTCCCAACCACACCCCGGGGGGTATAATGGAGGGCAAAGGAGTAACTTTAGAGGTCTGGGCATGAGCAAGCACAAGAGACAGAAAGGAGAGCTGTAGAATGATGAACAGTCTGCTGGAGGGAGAGATAAAAATTTCATGATGGATGGAGCCAGACATAAGCCTGGAAAGGAGGTAGGGTGTGGAGCTCTTAAATGCTACTTTAAGGGGGTGGACTTTACTCTGTGGGCAAAGCAAGATCTTGATACAAAGAAGGGTGTGGTCAGATCAAGTTTTAGGAGTACAACTGATGGCAATGATGTGATTCAAGTGATGAGTTTTCAGGCAAGGAGACTAGTTAGGAGATTTTTGCAATGGTCAAGGCCAATGAGCGAGGGTCTGGACAAAATCTATGACAATGAGGAAGGAGAGAAGGGGATGGATATAGCAAAATGGTGGTGGTGAAATCAATAGGGCTTGGCATCAATTAAATGTTGGGATGAGGGAAAGCAAAGAGCAAAGGCATCCAAGTCCCAGGCTGGGAGATGGGGAGATGGCAGTACCCTCCCACCATGGGGAGCTTCCTGCAAAACCATGAGGTTTGCAGGAAGGAGAAAGTGCTTAGACTGGCTCCACTGAGGGATTTTTACCCCACAGAGAAGGGAGATAGGTGGAGGCTTGAGGAGAGGTGACAGCTTGGGTGAGAAGCTGGGTGATGGAGAGAGATGGGCTGGGCTCACTTTCGGCAGCTCATGTTGAGGATGTAGGCAGGTTCTGCTAATTCTCCAGGTCATGCAAAAGGTAATAATGACAACTGCATTCTGAAAATGGAAAAAAAAAAATCCCGGAATCTTTGTATTGGGTTACACAGGGAACTCTGAAGATGGAGACAGCTGGAAACCAGTTTTTAAAAACCATTCTGCTGTGGCTGGTGCCATTTGAATGTAATTTACGTGCGTGCGTATAAAAGTGTTCCTTTAGAACAAAGGAGATCCTGAGGCCAGATAAAATTTGCATTTCTTTCCCCCATGCTTTCTTAACTCCTAAAATTGCTTCTGGACATTTCTCCTTCTGTTCAAGACCACAGCACAGGGCTCAATAAACATCCTGTGCTCTCCTTCCACCCGGGGTCCTGTGACCTTCCTTCTCTGCTTGCAATCTCCCTCCCTCCTCCCACCCCTACCTCTTCCCGGTTTTATTCTTAAGGAACAGACGTGGTTGATACTGTTCAGTTGTTCATTTTTTTTTCCATTTTCTATTCAAGGCCACGCTCTTTTTTTTTTTCTCCTTTAAGTTTGGAGTTCATTTTGGCCACTTAATGAACTCCTATACAACTTTAGAATCGATTACTGCTTTATTTCCAATAAGATTAGAAGTGGTGGGAAAATTTTCTACTGCTCAATTTTCTCTTGAAAAGTTTAAACTTTACCAAAACTTCTCCAGGCAAGGCTGACGCCAACAGAACAACACGATGTGGTATACCCAGTCCCTCCTGGGGATCATCACAAACGCTGTCTTCTCTTTACCTGATTGATAACTCATGCACTTGTCTGGTCAGCATTTATGGAGCACCTAATATCTGCTATGTCCTGTGCTGTGAGCTGGCAATGGAGGAATGAACAGCATAGGCTTGGTTCTGCCTATGATAACACTGTGGTGTTATTGGGGCCAGACTAACAACAAAATGAGGATGCCTTTATCACCTGAAAAATGATGAGGTTCATAAATTTGGAAAGGGGAGCTTTACTTCTCATAAAGGGCTGCAGCCTGCAGGTGGCTATTCAGAGAGGCTGGGAAGCACAGCTTCTGGTCAGAAGCTGGTAGCAGGCACTTTGAGGCAGGGAAGAATGAGACAGGAGTTTATGCTGACCAGGTTAGCTGAGTCTACATATTACAATTAGGCCCTATACATCGAAAGGCAAAGCAGAGGGCATGAAGACCCTTAGGGTGCATCCTCTGTAGACTGGCCAGAACCACTCTGGTTGGTGGTCTCTTATCAGGAAGGAAGGCTGGTCAGTTGTGTCAAAACCATGAAAAGGGAGGGGCAGCATCAGGCTGTTGGTTGAGATCAGTCTTTCAAAAGGGCTGGTTTCTGTTTAATCCTTAGGGAAGAAAGCCTAATGGGTGGTTACAGAGGCAAGTCTGACCTCCTCTCCCATCATGGCTGTGAACTCAATTTTTAAAGTTTCTCGGGGGTCCCCTTGGCCAAGAAAAGTTCTGTTCAGTTGCTTAGGGGGCTTGGGATTTGTAAAATTTTTTTCATCTTCCAGAAAAGGCATTTGTCTTGATGACGTTTTCCACAGGACTGTGGCAGACCCTGGCCTCTGTGGATTCCTGTGGTGTGCTGTTACTGATGGGTTATGAAGAGAAGGGAGATTCAATAAGCTGGACAGCTCAGAGGGCTTTGGGCAGCCAGAGCAAGGCGATTAATTCCTAGGCAGAAGGGGAGTGTTTTCGTATCTGGCCTTCTGGCTGCTAAACCTCAGAAAAATGGACTTTTCTTTCAGTGGTATCCGATGGGTCAGAGAATTCTGACAGTTGCAACAACAATGAGAATTTTTAGGCAATTTCAGCTTTGAGCGTTATTTTAGCAAGACCACATGTAATGCTGTTTATTTGTAGTTGCAAAATGTTTTCCTTTGTCATCCCCATCCTTGTGAAGAGCTTGCCTTTATCACAGTAAATGACCAGTCATTTTCCTCTGAGATGGGCGGTTGCCGTAGGCCTCTGGTTCCCTGGGTGGTGTCCTACTCTCCAGGTGAAGAAGAACTGATTGAATGTGGCCCTACCATTTAACTTGCTGCTTCCTGTTAGTCACAGCCAGTTGAAGTAGGACCATTGCATTGTAATCTGAGGTAGCTAAGGGCCACTTATCTGCCATATACCAGTCATATACTTTTCCACTGTATGCCAGTCATTTCCTGGGCTCCTATCTGCTTGTTATGGGCTGAGTTATGTCCCCGCTAAAATCCGTATGTTGAAGTCCTAATGCCTGGGACCTCAGAATGTAACTATATTTGGAGGTAAGTTATGTACACAGGCAATTAAGTTAAAATGAGATTGAGTGGGTTAGACCCTACTCCAATATGACTGCTGTCCTTATAAAAAGGGAGATTTGGACACAGACGGGCACACACTCAGAGGGAAGGCTGTGAGTGACGCAGCAAGAAGGCAGCCAGCCAAGGAAAAGGTCCTCAGCATGAAGCCAACCCTGCCACACCTTGACTTTGGATTGTAGCTGCCATGATTGAGGAAACAGAGTTCTGTCGTTTTTAAGCCCCCTCAATCTGTGGTACTTCGTTATGGCGGCCTGAGCAAATGGATACGTTCCTTATCTGCACAAGGCAGTGGCAGCACGCAGTTGACGTCCCTCTGGCTCTGACAGGCCTTGACTGTATTTTCCCTGAGACCTGCTTCTGCCTGGAAGACCCCAGTGGGTCAAGGGTGGGTCCTTTGGTATATTTCAATGGATCAACAAGCAGATAAAAAGAGATAACTGTGCATTTTACTCCGTTGTCTCAAAATGACAAGATTTTGTTCCTTCTGACATGACATAGACTGGGGACTTTTCTCCAATTCAATGATTAATTTTTTAATGCTAAAAATAGACAAAATTCTGACTTCCTTATGACCCACTCTCTAAGAGCTGGGAATTAAGGGCTAAAGAAGGTAAGTGACTTCTTCTAATTGTTCACCAAATACTTTTTCATGTTTTTTCCAGGCTACCACCTCCCTCCCTCTGGCCAGAAGAAGAGGGAAAGTTGAAAGGGAAACGTTGGGGTGTTGGGGTATCAAGCAGAATAAAGGGAGCAGGAGGGAAATGGGGAGATTAAGGAGAGGTCTGAACTCTGAATGGTGGGACCTGCAGCCAGGGTTGCCCCTAGGGTGTACAGAGCTGGCAAATATTTCCCTTTGCAGTCTTTGTTTATATTAAAAATCGGAGTCACATAAAACCAGCCTTTTAGCACTATTCTGGTGACCCAATCTCATGTGATCCTGTGCTAAAAATACTGTGCTGGCCAGCAGGATTCATCTGTTTGCTAGGCTACCCTTCTGGAACCAGGACCCCCACACTGGGGCCCAGGATGACTTCATAAATAGGAATCCTGGAGTTCTTTGGGACATCTGCTCAATCCCTTGATAAGGGAGATGATCAGAGAGCACCCTGAAGGAAAGAAACAGGGAGTCAGGCTCATGTAGAACCTATTCTGGGCCTAGGGCACTTTAGCTGGACACCACCACCTGCCCTTAGCATTCCTGGGGGTCTGACTATTTCTGGCCAGTCCTGAGGGGAGACTTGAGGAGGAAATTTACAAGAAGGTGCTTTAAAGCATGGGTTTCTGTGAAGCATGGGGTTAGGCCAGGAGCCCTGCTTGCTGCAGGCAGTCCTGCTTGCTGCGGGTAGTCCTGCCTGCAGCCTGCTCCCCTCCAATTCCTGGAATGCTGCGGATGATACCACCCAGGAAGGACAGAGGAGAAGTTACTGAATAATCTCAGAGAAGGGGCCTCTAGATACTTACATCTGAGAGTGCAACATGGCTGGTTCCTCCTCCAATTGCCCTAGAGCAAAGTCCTCCTCTCAGTGAAGCCTGGAGCATGCTCTCTGAGTTTCCTATTCAGATATTTACTTCTCTCTTGAATATGAATAGTCAGGGAACATCAGACAGCTGAGGAAAACCTTTCACATGTATGACAGGCACCAAATCAAACAAACTTAACCACACACGCACACAGAGGAAACAGACCTAAATCAGAGTACGTGGGAAAAAAAAGCTCTAAAATCCTCAGAGAAATGAGTTATCGCATTCATAAAACAAGTGCAAGATGCAATGAAGAGAAAAGAACAACCTAAGAATAGGAATGAGAGCTTGGAAATTACACATGTGATAGCTGAAATAAAAAACTCAGTAGAAGGTTTGGAAGATAAGGTCAATGAAATCAACCAGGAAGTAGAACAAAAAAGACAGCAGATGGAGCCGGACACAGTGGCTCACGCCTGTAATCCCAGCACTTTAGGAGGCTGAGGCGGGCGGATCATTTGAGTTCAGGAGTTCGAGAGCAGCCTGGCCAATGTGGTGAAACCCCGTCTCCCTAAAAATACAAAAATTAGCCAGGTGTGGTGTTATGTTCCTATAATTCCAGCTACTCGGGAGGTTAAGGCATGAGAATTGCTTGAACCTGGGAGGTGGAGTACAGTGAGCCAAAATTGTGCCACTGCACTCCAGCCTGGGCGACAGTGAGACTCCGTCTCAAAAAAAGAAGGAAAAAAAAAGACAACAGATGGAAAGCAAGAGAGGAAAACGATAAGGCAGTTAGAAGATCAACTCAAGAAGACCATTATTTGACAAATAGGAGCTCTATAAGGAAAAACAAGAAATGAGAAGAGAAGAAATTATCAAAGAAATCCTAAGCAAAGATAAATTAGACTGGAAAGATAAGAAGCTACAGACTGAAAGTACCCCCAAGTGTCCAACACAATCGGTGCAAGAAAATCCACACCAAGGCACATCATATTAAAAAGTTCAGAACGTCGGTGTTAAAGAGACCCCAGGGGCTTCCAGAGAGAAAAATAAATGCCTTGTGCAGAAGAATGAGAATCAGAGTGGTAGTTCTGGATGATAGAAGACAAAGAAGTCTTTAAAATTCTGCAGGAAAATTATTTTTAATCAAATTCTGTGCTTAGCTAAATTGGCAGTTACATGTAAATGTGGCATATAGACATTTTCAGACAAGACTCAGAAAGTGTCTCTATGCATTCTTAGCTGAGAAGTGTTAAATGTTGCTGCAAAATGGCAGAGTGTTCAAGAAAGAAACAGGAGCTTCAACTCAAGGAAGGCTGAGAGGTGCGTCATTGGTGGGTGGATGGAGAGGAGGCTTAGGTGGTAACCAGTGCAGATGGGAGAAGAAAAGATGGCACCCGGGGTGGTGTGTCCCTTGGAAAAATAACTTTTGTATTGTCTGTTATAAGAAAAAGCACTTGTTTAAACACAGAGAATGACTTACTACATGTGGGAAAAATTTGGGAAAATTCAGTATTCAGCTTCGAGATATATTAACCCAGGAAAAACCAGAAAAAAGGACTGGAAAGAAAAGGCTTCCATACCTAGCATATTTTACTGAATTTAAGTTACCATTAATAGCAAAACATATCATTATTTAAGAGGAAAAAATTGTTGCTTATTAAAAAGCAAGCTGTAAGTTGTAAAACACATCCAAATTTCAGAGATGTTACAAAGTTAAAAAAAAGTACTTTTTGGAATTGATGAACATAGCGTGCTATTTGGCTTTGCGGCAAACTATTTTGATGCTGATTATTGATTTAACCACAAATTATGAGGCTAATTTATTGTGAGGCTGAGGAGAGAAAAAGTATGGAGTATGGGTGTTCACCTGTGGGAAATGTAAGTGCTAAATATGCATGTGCCAAAAAAGAAAGGCAAGATTTAACATCTAGATTGATAAATTGATAAATCAAGGATTAGCAGCATTAATCAGACATACGGACGTAACCCAACAAAGGAACAGCTAACATAGTTGAAAATGGTGGCCTCCAGGCATTGGTTTAAGGTTGGTTGGATTGGGTTCTGGTGAAGTTATTTAGAGACTGCTGATTTTCATTAGCAGCCTGTGGTCCATAATGCACATTTAGCACATACATATTACTTTGATGTAAACAAAGGCAGAAGAAAATACACACAGACACAACCTTTTTAGAGCTCAGGAGTGGGACAGAAATGGGAGATTTAGGGCCCCCAAATCTATTCTCTCTTTAAGATACTTTATTCAGACTTAAGGTTAAGACATAATCATACTCTGCTTCACTGGCTTTCAGGAAGAGACCAGGTGCCCCTCACCGTGTCCTTCCTCCCTCTTCCTCCAAAATGAAAGTACACCTAAAGATGGCACGGAGTCCTCTTTTTCTTTCTTTCTTTCTTCTTTTTTTTTTTTTTACAAGATGGAGTCTCGCACTGTCACCCAGGCTGGAGTGCAATGGTGCATTCTTAGCTCACTGCAACCTCCACCTCTCGGTTCAAGCGATTCTCCTGCCTCAGCCTCCTGAGTAGCTCAGATTACAGGTGCACGCCACCATGCCCGGCTAATTTTTGTATTTTTGTATTTTTTGTATTTTTGTATTTCTTAGTAGAGACGGGGTTTCACCATGTTGGCCAGCTGGTCTCAAACTCCTGACCTCAGTTGCTCTGCCCGCCTTGGCCTCCCAAAGTGCTGGGGTTACAGGCGTGAGCCACCACGCCCAGCTAGGATGGCACAGAGTCCTCTTATCTCTGCAGTAAGAGGTGGAGTTAACACATTGTTCCACATTTCTCTCCCTTCCCTTCCCCTTCCCCTTCCCCTTTCCCTTCCCTTTCTCTCTCTCTCTTTCTTTCTTTCTTTCTCTTTCCTTCCTTCCTTCCTTCTTTCTTTCTGTTTCTCTCTCTTTCTCTCTCTCTCTTCTTCCTTCCTTTCTTTCGTTCCTTCTTTCCTTCTTTCTTCCTTCCTTCCTTTCTTTCCTCCCTTCCTCCCTTCCTCCCTTCCTCCCTTCCTTCCTTCCCTTCCTTCCCTTCCTTTCCTTCCTTTCCTTCCTTCCCAGGCTGGAGTGCAGTGGCAAGATTTCGGCTCACTGCAACCTCTGCCTCCTGGGTTCAAGCCATTCTTGTGCCTCCTGAGTTGACTGGGTCTTGTTTTTTTGTTTGTTTGTTTTTTTGAGATGGAGTTTTGCTCTTGTTGCTCAGGCTGGAGTTCAATGGTACGATCTCAGCTCACCGCAACCTCCTCCTCCTGGGTTCAAGCGATTCTCCCACCTCAGCCTCCCTAGTAGCTGGGATTACAAGCAAGCGCCACTACGCCCGGCTAATTTTGTATTTTTAGTAGAGATGGGGTTTCTCCATGTTGGTCAGGCTGGTCTCGAACTCCTGACTTCAGGTGATCTGCCCGCCTCAGCCTCCCAAAGTGCTGGGATTACAGGCATGAGCCACCGTGCTCAGTCTTTTTTTTTTCTTTTTTAACTTTTATTTTAGATTCCAGAGGTGCATGTGCAGGTTTGTTACAATGGTATGTTGTGTGATGCTGAAGTATGGGTTATGATTGAACCCATGACCCAGGTAGTGAGCATAGTACCCAATAGGCACTTTTTCAGTCATTCCCTGTCTCCCTCTCTCCCACTTAGAGTCCCCAGTGTCTGTCATTCCCATCTTTATGTCCATGAGTACCCAGTGTTTAGCTTCTCACGAAGTGAGAACATGCAGTGTTTGGCTTTCTGTTTCTGTGTTCTTTCACTTACTATAACGGCCTCCAGATGCATCTATGTTACTGCAGAGGATGTGACTTCATTCTGTTTCATGGCTGTGTAGTATTCTGTGGCATTCCACCTGTTTCAACCCATTTTCTCCTCACCACCACCTTGTCAGTTAGGTGGCATGATCACCACCACTTTATTACTAAAACAACAGGGTTCCATCCAGGTCCTGCTGCCTGCAGCACAGAAAGTCAATCATCTAGATGATGAGTATTGCCCAGGAAGAAGGCTTTAATCAGGTGCTGCAGCACAGGAAATGGGAGCTCAGCCTCAAATCCATCTCTGTCTCCCTAACTGACTAAAACTAGGGGTTTATGTAGCAGGTAAGAAATGTAACAATGTGTATGAAAACAGGAACTAGGGAGGAGCTAGGAAGCAATCATCTCATTGTGGGGTCAGGCATCTCATAGTCTGGTTGTGGTGATCTGGTGAGTTTCAGTAATTTGATACTTTTTGAGAGGCCGGAGGGATCCTTTCCTGAGGAAGCAATTCAAATAAAACAAATATAATTTATGTGTTTATCCAAAACAACTGTCTGTGGGACTACTGGGTAATTTCAATTTCATACATGTAGGGACTGAGGCTGGAGAGGCGACTGCAGCACTCTCAGCCTCACCCACTGCAGAATCCCAGAGGTATTTCTTTCTTGTTTTTCTGAAATTTTGTGGTCATCTCATGTTGTTCTGTCCCCATGACATTTCAGAGGAAAGAGGAAGAGGAGAGGAAGCGAGGAGAAGAGCAGATTCGCCTCCAGGAAGAGCAGAGGGCAAAGGAGCTCTACTGGACCCTGAAGCAGGCTCAGCTGCATTGCCAAGCCAGTGAGAAAGAGGAGCAAGAGTGGGAAGAACAGTGTGAGTAGAGCTTGTGCCTCAGGCAGGGAGACCAGTTGTGCCTCCCCACCCACCTCCTCCCACTGCTGATTTGCTCAGTCGTCATTTCTGTTCACTCAGCCACCCCATCAGCCTTTACTCGGGCCCAGCTGTGTGCTCAGTCCTGCTAAGAATTTAGAGGGTAAGTTAGGCTTCATCCTTGAAGAGCTTACCTGCCTGTTGGGGATATTTCTTTTTTTGTTGTTATTGTTCTTTTTTGAGACAGAGTCTTGCCCTGTCACCCAGGCTGGAGTGCAATGGTGGGATCTTGGCTCACTGCAAGTTCCGCCTCCCAGGTTCAAGTGATTCTCTTGCCTCAGCCTCCCGAGTAGCTGGGATTCCAGGCGCCCGCCACTATGCCCAGCTAATTTTCGTATTTTTAGCAGAGACGGAGTTCCACCATTCTCTACTGGTGACCAGGCTGATCTCAAACTCCTGACCTCAGGTGATCTACCCACCTTGGCCTCCCAAAGTATTGGGATTATAAGCGTGAGCCACCGCGCCCGGCCAGGGATATTTCTTGTATTAAAAAAATAAAAGCCTAGCCTGGGCAATATGAGACCCTGTCACTACAAAAAAATAAAAAGTATTAGCTGGGCCTGGTGGTGGCATGCACCTGTAGTCCTGGCTACTCGGGAGGCTGAGGTGGGAGGATTGCTTGAGCCCAGGAGGTCAAGGCTGCAGTGAGCCATGATTGTGCCACAGCACTGCAGCCTGGGTAACAGGGTGTGACCTTGTCTCATATTCTACCTTTACTGATGAATCACAGTCCTCATCCCGTAGAAACTCATCAAGAAGAGCAGCAGACAGATACATAGACTAAGGGCTTGGAGGGAGGATGTGGCACATACAACGTGGTTGTCCTAGTGGGTCTCCAGAAGGGGTGTCATGAAGTGAGGCTTGCTGGTGACACAGGAATAAGCAAGTCAAAAAGACTGGGAAGGGGACTTAGGTGGAAGCTCCAGCATGGGCAAAGGCTTGGTGACAAAGGAACATGTCATGCCTAGGAAGTGTGGGGTGGTGAGAGTTTGGGGAGTGTCAGGTTGGTAAGAAGTTAGGTGGGAAAGGGGAGGTGGAGCTAAGTTTGGAGGGCGGTGCTTACGTGCCTGGGAGTTGTTTTATTTGGGTATGGTAAGACAGGCAGGCCCAGAAATGAGGCTTGTAAAGGAAGACGTTTTTACTCACAGGTCCCTAGAGACAGGAGACATGGCAGGCCATGCAGGGCCACATGGGGAAGCCCCAGGGTGGGTCAGGAGGCAGAGGGAGTGGGGGAAAACATGGGCAAAAACATGGGCAAGAGTGTTTATTGTGATTTCCTGGGGAAGGGTAAGGAGAGGCAGGCTAGGCAGGCCTAGGATTGGCCAGTGTAAATAACTAAAGTGAGCTCTTAGGTGTAGGAGCTATCTCTAGTTTTGCATCATTTGGCTGTGGGGTGATTAAGGCAGGGAGACAGTGGCTCAGAATGTGAAAGCCCAACAAGGGAGGTAGTTGTGGGATGGGTTTCCGATTGAATGGTTTGGATATGAAGGTGCACTTGCAGGCAAGCCCTTTACTGTCCCTAGGAATTGGCTATTCCTGGGAGGGGCAATCTCCAGAATCAAAAAGTTCTCAGATGTCAAAAAATCAGAAAATACAGAAAATGAAAAGGCATGATTAATACACGTGGACAGTGGGAAACTTCCAAAGGCGAGTGACATGATCTGGCAGGGTTTTGGGAAGAGAGCAAGGAGGCTGTTGTGATGGTACACTTGAGTGATGATTGCAACTGGGGCCATACGGGGAGAGCAGAGATGTGAGGTGTCTTCTACTGGCCAGCCTTCTGGTCCTATCTTATGCCAGATTCATTAAATAGACTTGAAAATGGAGATACAGCTTAGATACCATAAAATTTAGCCTTTTAAGTGCACAATTTAGTGGTTTTAGTATGCTCAAAAGTTGTGCAATCATTGCCACTATCTAATTCCAGAATATTTCTATCACTTCAAAAAGAAACTCTGTATTGATTAGCAGTTACTCCTCCCCCCACCATATCCCTGGAAGTTACTCATCAATTTCTGTCTCTAGATTTGCCTATGATGGACATTTTATATAAATAGCATCCTACATTATGTGGCTTTTGATGTCTGACTTCACTTAGTGCAATGTTTTCAAGGTCCATTCATGTTATAGCAGATATCATTCCTTCCTTCCGTTTTATGGTTAATAATATTCTAATGTACGCATATACCACATTGTTGTTCATCCACTTAACAGTCGATGAACATTTGGGTTGTTTTCACTTTTTGGCTATTTTGAATAATGTTGCTATGAACATTTGTGTACAAATTTTTGTGTGAACATATATTTTCAGTTCTCTTAAGTATTACCTATATGCCTAGGAGTGGAATTTCTGGGTCATATGGTATCTTAGTCTTCTATTTCTATAACTGAGTATCTGAGACTGAGTGACTTACAAAGAAAATACATTTATTTCTTATGGTTCTGGAGGCTGGGAAGTCCGAGGTTAAGGGCCTTCTTGCTAGTGGCGACTCTTCAGAGTCCTGAGGCAGTGGAGGGCATCACATGAAGATGGAAGGTACACTAACAGCCGAACTGGCTTTTTTTTTTTTTCGAGTCAGAGTTTTACTCTGTCGGCCAGACTGGAGTGCAGTGGCGTGATCTCAACTCACTGCAACCTCTCTCTCCCAGGCTCAAGCGATTCTCCTGCCTCAGCCTCCCTAGTAGCTGGGATTACAGGTGGGTGCCACCACACCTGGCTAATTTATGTAATTTTAGTAGAGACAGGGTTTCATCATGTTGGTCAGGCTGGTCTGGAACTCCAGACCTCAGGTGATCCACCTGCCTCGGCCTCCCTAAAGTGCTGGGATTACAGGTGTAAGCCACCATGCCTGGCCCAAACTGGCTTTTATACAGGCCTGCTCTCTTGATAGCTAACCAACTCCCATGATAACCCCTTAACCCATTAATACATTAATCCATGAAAGGATTAATCCATTCTTGAAGGGAGAGTCCTCATGATCCAATCATCTCTTAAAGGTCTCACCTCTTAACTGCCACACTGTTTTCCAAAGTGGCTGCACCATTTTATATCCTTACCAGCAATGTATGAGGGATCTAATTCCTCGGCATCCTTGGCAACCCTTGTAATCTTTCATGCTTTTTATTATGAAAGCCTTCCTAGCGTGTGTGAAGTGACATCTCATCGTGGTTTTGATTTGCATTTCCCTAATGACTAATGATGTTGAACATTTAAAAAATGTGCTTTATGGCTGTTTATATATCATCTTTGGAGAAATGTCTATTCTAATTCTTTACCCATTTTTGAATTTTTGTTGTTGAGTTGCAGGAGTTCATTGTATATTTTGGATATTAATTTCTTATCAGAGATATGGTTTACAAATATTTTCTCCTATTTTTTGGGTTGTCTTTTCACTTTCTTGATAATCCTTTGAAGCACAAAAAATTTTAATTTTGATGAAGTTCAATTTATCCATTTTTTTGGTTGTTTATGATTTGTGTCTTATCTAAGAAACCATTGCCTAATCCAAGGAAGGTCACACTGGCTTACACCTCTCTTTGTTCTAAGACATTTATAGTTCTAGCCCTTACATTTAGGTCTTTGATCCGTTTTGAGTTAATTTTTGTGTGAGGTAGGGTTCCTACTTAATTTTTTTTCATATGGCCATCCAAGTTGTCCAAGCACCATTTGTTGAAAATACTATTCTTTCTCCATTGGATGGTATTGGAACTCTTGTTGAAAATCAATTCACCAAAAATATGTCTGTTTCTGTACTCTCTGTCTCTCTCTTTTTTTTATTTTATTTTATTTTTTTTGAGACGGGGTCTCACTCTGTCACCCAGGCTGTAGTACAGTAGTGTGATCTCAGCTTACTGCAACCTCTGCCCCACGGGCTCAAATGTCTATCCTCCCACTTCAGCCTCCTGAGTAGCTGGACCACAGGCATGCACCACCACGCCTGGGGTTTTTTTTTTTTTTTTTCCTATTTTTATTAGAGATAGGGTCTTGCCATGTTGCCCAGTCTGGTCTCAAACTCCTGAGCTCAAGCAATCTGTCTGCCTTGGCCTCTCTAAGTGCTGGTATTACAGGCGTCAGCCACCGTGCCTGGCCTGTTTCTGTACTCTCAATTCTTGTTCCATTGATTTATATGTCTGTTTTTTATGCCAGTATGACATAGTCTTGATTACTGTAGCTTTGTTGTACATTTTGAAATTGGGCAGTATGAGACCTCCGTGTTTGTTCTTCTTTTTCACGATTATTTTGGTTATTCTGAGTCCTTTATATTTCCATTTCCATTTTAGAATCAGCTTGTCAATTGTTGCAATAAAGGTAGCTGGAATTTTGATAGTGATTACATTAAATCTGTAGACCAATTTGGAGAATATTGCCATCTTAACAATATGCAGTCTTCCAATTCATGATCACAGAATGTCTTTCCATTTATCCAAGTCTTTAAAAATCTATTTATTTATTTATTTATTTTGAGACTGACTCTCGCTTTGTCGCACAGGCTGGAGTCCAGTGCTGCAATCTCAGCTCACTGCAAGCTCTGCCTCCTGGGTTCCGGCCATTCTCCTGCCTCAGCCTCCCAAGTAGCTGGGACTACAGGCGCCCACCACCACGTCCAGTTAATTTTTTTGCATTTTTAGTAGAGACTGGGTTTCACTGTGTTAGCCAGGATGGTCTCGATCTCCTGACCTCATGATCCACCCACCTCGGCCTCCCAAAGTGCTGGGATTACAGGCGTGAGCCACCATGCCCAGTGTAAAAATCGTTTTCAATAATATTTAATGGTTTTCAGTGTAGCAGCCTTGCCCTTGTTTTGCTAAGTTTATTCCTAATTGCATATTCTTTCTGATGCTATTGTAAATAGAATAGTTTTCTTAGTTTCATTCTTGGGTTGTTTATTGCTAGTGCATAGAAATGCAATTGACTTTTGTATATTGATCTTGTATTCTGTAACCTTACTAACCTTGTTTATTAGCTGGAATGTATATTTTTATGTATTCCTTATGATTTTCTACATACAGAATAATTTCATGTGCAGATAGAGATAGTTCTTCCTTTCCAGTCTGGATTCCTTTTATTTTGTTTTCTTACCTAATTGCTCTGGCTAGAACTTCCAATACTATGTTGAATTGAAGTGGCAAAAGGCACCCCTCTCTTGTTTCTGATCTTAGAAGTAAATTTTTAGTCTTTCATTATTTTGTTTTGTTTTGTTTTTTTTGAGACAAGATCTCACTTTGTCACTCAGGCTGGAGTGCAGTGGCATTATCTTAGCTCAGTGCAGCCTCAACTGCCTGGGCTCAAGTGATCCTCCTACCTCAGTCTCCTGAGTAGCTGGAACTATAGATGCACACCACCACATCTGGCTAATTTTTATATTTTTTTACTGACGGGGGTTTGCCATGTTGCCCAGGCTGGTCTTAAACTCCTGAGCTCAAGAAGTCTGTCCACCTCGACCTCCCAAAGTTCTGGGATTACAGATGTTAGCCACCGTTTAATATGATGTTAGCTGTGGGTTTTCATACAGAACCTTGGGCTGAGGGGAGTTCTATGCTTTCTTAGATTGTTGGGTGTTTTCATGATGAAAGGTGTTGGATTTTGTCAAATGCTTGTTCTGCATCTGTTGAGATGATCATATGTTTTTTGTTCTTTATTCTATTAACATGGTGCATGCCATGGCTGAGTTTCATATACTGAGCTAGTCTCACATTCCTGGGATAAATCCCACTTCTTTATAGCATATAATC
The DNA here is from genome assembly GCF_001698545.2 of Rhinopithecus bieti. Taxonomy (NCBI): domain Eukaryota; kingdom Metazoa; phylum Chordata; class Mammalia; order Primates; family Cercopithecidae; genus Rhinopithecus; species Rhinopithecus bieti. The sequence goes on along the minus strand of NW_016817848.1, from coordinate 134,697 downwards.
CTGTTTATATGTTGCTAGATTCCATTTGCTACTATTTTGTTGAGGATTTTTGCATCTGTATTCATAAGGGATATTGGTCTGCAGTTTTATTTTCTTTGATGTTTTTGTCTGGTTGTGGTATCAGGGTAATACTAGCACAAGCTGGAAAGCGCAAGTTGGAAAGCACAAGTTGGAAAATGTTCATTCCTCTTCTATTTCTCATGATGAACTTGTAAAGAGGAATTAATTTTCCTTGAAACATTTAGTATAACTCACTAGTGAAGACATCTTAGGCCTCGGGTTTCTTTGTGGGAAATTTTTTTGATTACGAATTTAGTCTCTTCACTTGTTATGAACCTTTTTCTCTTGAATAAATGCTTCTTGAATTCCTGTAAGCCTTTGGTTAATTTCTAACAATCCGAGAAAGTTGGTTCTGAGGATTTTCCAGTGTTTTCATTGTTTTATGGTGGAGAGGATTTTCAGAGGTCCTTAATTCACCTTTTCCACTGATACATTTTTAAGTTGACATATAATTAATTTGGTGCCAGTCCTAAAACACCCAGAACTTCTGGGACAAATTTGGGGCCATAACTGGGCAGTTGGGAAGGTGGATGGGTGGAAAGTATTTAATTTTGTGTTGAATCTTTTTTTATTCCAAGTGACCTAGCATGTAATCAAATGCTGGAAAAGGAATAAACCAAACAGAATCTAAAAAAAAATTAAAATTTAAAATTTAATTTTTATTTTGTACAATTTTTGCACCATGAGGCAGTTGCAAATTTTAAGACACCAGTGTTCCTTTTGCTTCTCAGCATTGATGTCCTCAGTCAGATTTTCCTAGGTCTCTTGGGCCCTGGCAGACAGAAGGCTGTGTGCCCAGGCCCAGAGCAGAGATTATCCTGTATGCAGATGTCTCAGAGTAGCAATGCCAGCACAGTGCAGTGCAAACTTCATCTCTCAACCAGGCCTTCTGTTTCTCTCTCCTAGGGACTTACTGTTGTATTTACAAAAGAGCTTGAAAACTGGGCTGTCTTTGCTCTCCAAGCTCCCTTATGGCCGCTGTTTTCACACATGTTTATGCTGAAGCCCATCGGGTAAGGAAGGTGCGAGCAGCTGGCTCGGGTGAGGAGAGTGAGGGGCCCATGGTCCCTGGCCCCCTGAATCCTCCCTGCATCCTGTGGCTTCAGGGACCCCTCTGTGAAACCCTTTGGGCTGTGTGTAATATATTTTTAACACTATTGCCCTGGCCTAGTGGCTGCCTTTAGCTTCAGAATTTTTTTTCTATTAGGGACAGTTCCCTTCCTACCTGAGTGACCGATGCACTCAGAAGCTCTTTGAATCAATGAAAGCCTAAGAGATTGTGCTATCCACATAGAGCCAAATCTCAGGCCCACCCCAGCAGTGTAAGTGGGGGCCAGACTCCTCTGTCCTCTCCTCCTGGAGCACCAGAGTGGCGAGTCCACCCAGTTCTTCATTTTCTGCTTAATAGCGTGTTCAGGGAGTAGTACTGTCGTTGGTTTGTGGGAGGTGGAAAATGATTGGTTCCCTCTATTTGGAACAAGAATGGAATCACACTATGGAATGCATGTGTATGCAGTTGAAATTACAGTGGGATTTTGCTTTTAAGTCTCAATTCCTTGTTACTTGGGTATTGGCATGCCCTTGGGCTGGGGAGCGAAATGTGGGTGGGGTCTGCTTGTATTCAGGACCGTGCCTCCTTTTCTCTGTTGACCACTTCCAGCCTTGGGACCTGTTTCACTGTTACTTCTTCCTTTCAGAGTTAAAATTATACAAATGCAACATTGTGGTCAAAGCTCATTTTTTATCTGGGGCAGGCTCCTAGGCGATGCTTCAGGGGCATATGCTCAGGAGAGAATGTTCCCCTTGCTCATTGATAACGACTAGGCAGCTGCTGTTGAACTGTTTCATGCCCATTCACACGTAGGTTGGAGTTGTTTTAAGAATTGCCAAATATTGCTAAAAACTGTGCCCTCACTAAATTCATCTGAATGCCCCAAACCCTGAGAGTTCACAAAGCCCTAGGACATTCATTCTCATGAGCCAGGAACAGCCTCACAGCAGAGCATTGGCATTCCTATTGTATTGATAAAGAAATTCAGGCTCAGACTCAGTAGGGAGGTCGGGGCATCAGGCACAAATGAAGGCTTTTCTTTTTCCTTACTTTTGGCCTAGTGTTCTGGCCTGCAGGTTAGGTATCTTGAAAAGCAGCCTGTAGGAGGGATGTCTTTAGTCATTGGCCTCACAGGCCTCCAGTGGTCCATGCACAGGAAGTTCCTCATGGGTTCCGTCCTGTGGAAGTCTCTTAAACATACTGCTGGGCATTCCCAGGACTGCCGAGGGGTGGCTGAGGTTGCCGGAACACTAAGCAGACATTACATTCTATAACAAGTTTGTTTGAAATGACAGAATAAAGGCAGATGGAGGCTCTATCTTTACTGAAGCTCAGTGCTGGTGGTAGCTCAACATTGATCTTACCACCGAACGTTTCCCAGCAATGCTTCCTCCTGCCGCTTGGGGGATATGCTTGTCATTTGCACCCAGTAAGACTGAGGAGCAAAAGTATACGCTTGGCCTTGGGTATCCTTGGGTACTGCATCTGCAGATTCACTCAACCTCTGACAGCAAATATTTGGAAAAAACCAAAAATAACATGACAATAAAAACAAGAACAAAAATACAGTATAGAAACTATTTACATAGCATTCATATTGTATTAAGTATGATAAGTAATCCAGAGCTGATTTAAAGTATATGGGAGGGTGTGCATAGGCTACACGCAAACACTACACCATTTTATAAAAGGGGCTCGAGCACTCACAAATTTTGGTATTCATGAGAGATGGGGAGTGGAGGAGGGGTTTCCTTGAACCAATCCCCTGAGGATGCCGAGGGACAACTGTACATCAGCTGAGCTCCTACTGTATGCCAACCATTGTGTTAGACATATTTCCTCCCCTCAGAAATCTCAGCCTGGAAGAAGAGGCTTACATGCCCGAGTTACAGTTCAATAGGTAGATGTGCCAACATAGGTTTGTATAAAATACATGGGGAGGCTGGGCACAATGACTCATGCCTGTAATGCCACGACTTTGGGAGGTTGAGGCAGGCAGATCACCTGAGGTCAGGAGTTGGAGACCAGCCTGGCCAACATGGTGAAACTCCATCTGTACTAAAAATACAAAAATTAGTCAGGTGTGGCTGTGTGCACTTGCAATCCCAGCTACTCGGGAGGCTGAGGCAGGAGAATTGCTTGAGCCCGGGAGGTGGAGGCTGCGGTGAGCTGAGATTGTGCCATCGTACCCCAACCTGGGCAACAGAGTGAGACTCCATCTCAAAAATAAAATAAAATAAAATAAAATAAAATAAAATAAAATACATGGGGAGAGAGTGAATCCCTTTCAGAAGGGAGAGCATTTGGAAAGGCTCTGCAGAGGAAATGGCATTTGGTTCAGAGAAAATGGGTGGGCAAAGAAGGTGGGACAGGGTGTCATAGCAGAGCAAAGCAAGGTCATTGTGTGCATAGGTCATGGTATGTGTTGCAGTGTGGTGGCATCCTGGGGTTCCAGTGATGAAAAATGAGGCTAGAAAGATAAGATGAGAAAGAGTTAAAAAAGAATTCATTCATTTAAATTCGGGACAAAAGAAGAGGCAGATGGAAAGAGGAGGCAGAGCAAAGGTTTATACTGACAAAAAACCATGAACCATTACAAAGTGGTCACCAGAGGCTATTGCGGTGTGTGGGAAGGAGCACTGGACTGGGAGTCCTGTCATAGCTCTGCCCACTTACTAGTGTGACCTTGAGCAAACTCTTGCTCAGTTGCTCAGTTTCCTCATTTGTAAAATGGGGTTAATCATGTTGAGCTGAGGCCTTTTGGGAGGGTGAAATGAGAGAGAGGAAATAACGGTGCTTTCTAAGTTGTAAACGTCTGTGTTCATGAAGTGCTCTTCTTTTTTAGCTACACGATGGGATGGAAAGTTAAGAGCGGGGCTGGTTTCCCATTAGGGATGGAGAATGGAAATCGTCTGGCCCAGGAGCTGCTTGATTGCTCATTAATGTTCTGTGTGGCAACTGAAAATGGGGAAGCCTCTGAAAAACAAAGAAGATGTGATAATTCAGGCCCCGTGGTTTTAGTTCCTCATCTTAGCCTTTCTTAAAGAATGATGAGTTAAACTCCAGAGCCTGTCATTCAAATCCAACAAACCCATTCTGCACTCAATTAATTTAATATGAAAGATATAGTGGGCCATTAATCTATGGGGAGCAGCAGTTTTGATAAAACACCCAAATTAAATTCTCCAAGTTAGAAAAAAAGGAAATTATCCCATTTAGTATCACTTGAATACCGTTAGTTATTCAGTTCAACAGAGAATTCAGTCAGTTATTCAGCAGAGCTCTGGCTCCTGAGACTCTGAATACATCAGGCAGAGAAATTCATTTCATAGTTTTTCAACTGTGAACTTGTAGGAGTGTGGAGTTAGATAACATCTAGTTGCCCAGAGATTTAGAGATGAGCTAGCCTGACTTGAGAAATGATATTATTTGTAAAAACTGGACATTTATCATTGCTGCAGTTACTAGGTTAGAAATGTGAGCAGGATTTTGGAGTCATCAGAGGGACTTGTGTTCACCTCTGGCTCCTTGACCTGTGTCATTCTGGTTGTGGCCTTTAACCAACAATCTGCACACTGGTTGTCTCACTTCTTGCCAGGTTGTTGACAGAGCGCAGTGGGAAATGTGGGCTCAGGCCCAGCTTGGGGTCCAGTGATGTGGGTTCCATTCCCTTTTCTCTTAGAGTGTGCACCAGAGTCGGGGTCAGTGATACTAAACTGCTGTAGGCTTGAGACAGGTAGAGCCGGAAGGTGCTTGTAGGGGTAGAGTCTGGACTGGGAGTGGAGTGGGCACAGCAGAATTTTGGGCTGGGAGGACAGCTGAAGGAGAAGACAGATGAAAGGCTTTCTCTATCCCTTGATGGGATGGGACATTGTGCAGTTTCTCCTTGGACATAACTGGCTTGAAGCGCTCCTTAAACTCTAGGTGGCACATATTTTTGGTATTATAACTCGGAATAATGCTAGCCTGAGTGCCCATGTGCCCGATTCGTGTCCTGCTTAGGGTCATCTTTTCTCTTGAATTGCTCAGGAATCCCTGGGGGCTTTATGGTTCCCCAAGCTGAGTCATTACAACATTCATAGGGGTGTGAAGTGCTCTGGTCTTAAGGAACTCCTGCAGTGGCTCCTGGAGGCCACAGGGGGTCACTGTTGGCAGCCATCAGGCGTTGCTCAGCAGGGTTCAGGACCACGGGAGTGGTTGGCTGCCGACCTCAGAAGCCTCAGATAAGGGTTGAGAGAGCCCTTTCTCTAGGCCCAAGTTTAGCTGTGGTCGAACTTTGCTTACCTCATCTTGAGTCCCAAGCCCATTCTTCCACCAAGGGACCATGGCTCCAGCAGGCCGAGTCACAAAAGGCCTGTGTGATTTCCTTCAGCATCTCGGCTGCCTGTTTTCCCTCCCCGGGGTCAAAAGCTTTTCCTACTCATACTTGTTTTTTCCATTCTCTGACAGGAGCCCCTGACTCCACACATCCCCTCTGCTCTCACATCACTTCCCCACCTCCACCCAGGGACGGACTCTTTCTAAAGGCGCCATTTCAGCCTCTTTATCTCACAGCAAACACTACAATAACAGATAATATTTAATAAACCTAGCCCATGCCAGGGCTTTTCAAGCCTGCTATGTACTGTCCCATTTACGTCTCAAAGCAACTCAGTCAAGCCCCCACTTCATAGGCAAGGAAAGAAGGTGTAGATAAGGTAATTCAGGTTGCCCAAGATCACACGGAGCAGAATTTAAATACATCCACATTCACATACAATTCAAATATTTACTGATGCCTTCCCCCATATTATAGGATTATTCATTAATTTTCAGGGACATCGTTCTATTCACACAAGGGATTACTACAAATTAATGTTGCTTTGAAGCATGGAGTTTCTCTGCAGGATGTAACCGGGTCATCTGGATTCTATAGGACACTGAACTTTTTCCTTCTGGGCAGGGGTGTAGGGTGGGCCTGAGATCTCTGAGCTGACCCAGTTGGTCTGAGTTGGTGAACACAGCTGCACAGAGGCAGGTTTGTAGCTTGGTGGGAGTGTGGCGGAGCTACAGTGCAGAATGATGTGTGTGTGTGTGTGTGTGTGTGTGTGTGTGTGTGTGTTTGTGTGTGCTGGGGAAGGAGCCCACTGAGCTGAGAAAGTAAGGAAAGTAGGCAGGGCACTTCTCAGGGTTTTACCTGGCAGGCCAAGGTGTTTGTATTTTATTCTCTGTGCAGCGGGAGCCACTGAAGGCTTTTGAGGAAGCAAGTGGTAAAATTAGAGCTGGGCTTTAGGAGAATGGGTTTAGTCTTTGTGTGACAAATGGCTCAGGGCCCCACCTGTCTGAATTCCAAAAACCCAGCTCCCTAATCTGCATATAATTTCCTTCTGCAACCTGCCTGCCTGTCTGTCACTGAATGTCACTGTCTCTCAGGGGCTGTAATCTTCCAAAAGTCACGGTCCTTGTAGGGCACGAGCTTCTAGTTTTTAGTTTGCAGTCAAATGTCTGCAAAGCCCATCCCGGGGCATCCTGACCTTGTTGGAGCCTTTCGTCCCAATACAAGGCAGGTATCATGGTGTTCTTAGGGTCTGGAACTTACAGACCTCCCTTTTGAGTTTCAGAAGCCACAACATATGGATGTCTTCTCAGGGCCACTTGGCAGACACAAGACCCTTCCTTGAAGAACACAAGAAGATGGAAGGCCAGAGGGAGGGATGTCTTGGAGTCTTGCAACATAAGGAGTGACAAACCACTGAAACCTCAGTTTTCTCTCTGGAATGGCCTCTTCCCTTTTCTTTCACTGGAAAACTCTTATTGATCTTCCCACACCCAGTCAAATTATTTCTTGTGATGACTGCTGGCTCCCTAGCAGCATGCAAGGCTGCTGCTGCCCCTAAACTTTGACAGTACTTCATTGGTCTCTTTTTTAAATGATGCTCACTACTTTCCTCATTATGCTAGAGATATTTGTTGGTCTTATTTTCCCAGCTTGCCTCTGAGTGCCTTGAAAGAAGGATTTCCTTCTCTATTATCTCTGTATCCAACTCAGGACCTAGTGCAGCGCTAAATACTTAATTGAGTTCCATCAGTCATACAAAAATATGTATCGCCTGCCGACCGTGTTCTTGGCACTAGAATACAGCAATGAATAGACCAAAGCAAACTCTCCACTTGCCCTTGTGGAGTTCACAGCCTAGTGGATATTCTGCATGGGACACCCATGGGGCCACTTCCATAAATACCTTCTGAGGGACAGACTTCATGCTGCCTTCCTCAGATCTGGGAGATGTTCTGTTCCCAGAAAGCGTTCTTTGACAACTTGTGAAGTAGAAATGCTTTCTTTCAGGAACACGGCAACTGACCTTTATCCTGCGAATACTAACAGCGCAGTTCTTGGTAGGTGCTTGCTATGCATGTGTTGAGTGGTATTGGAGTAGAAACAGACTAAGATTTTACTCTGAGAAGAGAAGGTGACCCACCGGCGCTGGGGCATTAGCCTGGTACAATTAGAAGAACAAAGCCAGCAAGAGTTTTTTTTTTTTTTTTTTGCAAAATAGTTGGATTTTAGAGGCAGATAGGGGCCTGCCAAGATGCAATGAGACTACAAAATAATTGGTTTTAATTCCAGAATTTGCCTCTAATGGGTTTTGTTCCCTTTCCCACACTTTCCTGGTCCCAGACCTCCCTTTTGAGGTTTAGAAGCACAGGTATCTTTTCAAGGCCACTTGACTGAGACAGGACCCTTCTTTGAGGAGCACAAAAAGATGGAAGAGGTCGTGCATGGTGGTTCACTCTTATAACCCCAGTACTTTGGGAAGGCCGAGGTGGGAGGATTGCTTTAGCACAAGAGTTCAAGACCAGGCTGGGTAATATAGTGAAGCCCTGTCTCTACAAAAAATTTAAAAAATTAGCTGGGCATGGTGGTGCACACCTGTAGTCTCAGCTACTCAGGAGGCTGAGATGGGAGGATTGCTTGAGCCTAGGAGGTCGAGGTTGCAGTGAGCTGTGATCGCAGCACTGCACTCCAGCCTAGGTGACAGAACGAGACCTTATCTCAAGAAAATGAATATATATACATATATTAATATATGTATATGTGAATACAGAGGGCTAGAGAGCTGGGTGTCTTGGAGTCTTGTAAGCTGTTGGTGTTATCAAAAGATCCTTTTCCCCCTCCCCGCCCATACATACACTCACCTACCAGCTGTCAAGGTCATAGGAAACCAAGAAAGGGCTCCAGAACTGGGACACTAGTGTTTCCAACAACTCATCTTGCAGTAGGAGGAAGGATGGTTCCTGGCCTGGCCCACTTACCCAGTTGGGCAAATTGCTGTCCTTCCTTGGGCCTCAGTTTCCACATGAATAACATGAGGAGGTTGGGCCAGATGGTCTTTAAATGCTTCTTTGTTTTTTAGTAGGAAAGAGCTCTGGTGTCAGATACACAGGTTTTTAAATCAAAGGTAGCTGCTTGAGTGATGGGGCCATGGGGTGGAAAGAACTGTGTGGGTTTTAGAGCCGGGCACACCTGGTTTTCTGTCCAGGTTCTGCTCCTTATTAGCTGATTTACTTTGGGCAAGTTACTTAACCTCTCAGAGGCTGGTTTCCTCACCCATAAAGCAGAAATAGTCATGTGCCCTCCCTGGGTGGTTGGGGGAAGTCCCTTAGATAATGCAGGGAAGGCACCAAACCCAGGGCTTGGCACTGTCAATGAGGGTGACGGTGGTGGTGTCTGGAGATGCTGGCCACTTTGACAGGTGAGCTGAGTGGGCAGAGGATTTGAGGAGCTGCTCTGAGCAGGACACTCCCAGGAAGAAATACATAGGGAGATGGAAATTTCCACTCCAAAGTGGCTTGGCCATTCTGGAATGGCGTCACAGGAACAACTAGACAACCCTAAACTGTCAGGGTATCTTTACCTTTGTAGGGACAGGCTTGCCCTAGGGCTGCTGCTAGGGCTGGGCGGGGCCTGCCTGTCATTCTGGGTTCTGAGCTTCCTTGCAGCCAGGTGAATCCTGAGGTTCTTGGACTATTAGGTTGGTGCAAAAGTCATCGCGATTTTTTGCCACTACATTGCAATTACGTTTGCACCAACCGAATACATCCTGTCCCAGCTGGCGCAGTGCACTGCCTGGGCTGCGGATCTGGGCTAACGCGCTGTCTTCCTGTTTCCAGTGCGCCGGTCAAAGGCGGCTGATGAGGAGAGGAGCCGCCGAGCCCAGCGCGCCCGAGACGAGTACCGACGCCACTCGCTCCGTGCTATCCAGAAGGGCACGGTCGCCGGCCTCAGCTCCATGTTCCGGGAGCTCGGCCAGAGCCATGAGCAGGAGGCAAGACTCTACCACCACCTCCCAGGCCCGGGTCCGCCGCAGCCCCTCGCCCTGCCGGTCAGGTGGGTCGAGGCTCCGCGTTGGCGTGGTTGGGGCAAGGGCCTTGGATTAGGGCATGGGACACTGGGGTCCCAGTCCCGGTTCTGCCCCAGATTTGCTGTGTGGTTTGGGGCTAGCATTTCCCCTCTGGACCTTAGCCCTAGTCTGTGGTAGGAGAGGGAGGAGAGGTGTGGGAGTTGGAGATTTGTAATAACTTTGGAGTTCTGGGAGCTTTGACCTTTTTTTTTTTTTTTTTTTTTTTTGAGACGGAGTCTTGCTCTGTTGCCCAGGCTGGAGTGCAGTGGCGCGATCTCGGCCCACTGCAAGCTCCGCCTCCCAGGTTCACGCCATTCTCCTGCCTCAGCCTACCGAGTAGCTGGGACTACAGGCGTCCGCCACCACGACCGGCTAATTTTTTTGTATTTTTTGGTGGAGACAGGGTTTCACCGTGTTAACTGGGATGGTCTCGATCTCCTGACCTCGTGATCCGCCCGCCTCGGCCTCCCAAAGTACTGGGATTACAGGCCTGAGCCATCGCGCCCCTACGAGCTTTGACCTTTTTAAGGTCAAGGATTCCTTTGAGAATCTGAAGAAAGCTGTGTACCTTCTTCCCTCTCAAATTTGCGATATAAAGACCTAGAATGTTTGGATACAATTTGAGACTCTAAGGGCCCCAGGCTAAGAACTTGTAATGAGCCCTCAGATGGGTGAAGCATGGCCGGGCAGCCTGGACACAGGGCTTGAGGACTCTCAGAGTCCCAGGCAAGCCGGTTTTTCTCTAATTGGAATAGTAGGTTTGCAGTTTAGCATGGTTGGATGCAGGCGGGTCCTCACACACATTTGTGTCCCCTAAGGGTTTGCAAGGGCACTTAGATGACTGTCCGAAATTGCCAGGACCAAAGGTTAAGAGGTTGCAGGGAGCCTCTCTTTCTTCTACCCGCCCCCACCTTAGGCCAGCCCCAAGGTTTGGCCTCTCTCAGCTTGGGTGCTCCCGTGCCCAGATCATTGCTGAACAACCACTGTCCCCAGGAGGGCCAGAGGCTGGGTGGTGAGCACCTGCCGGCTCCCTTAACCTCAGGTAATCTGCAGAAGAGTCCAGTCACCCCCAGATAATGAAGGGGTGTCTGAGTTTTGCTTTAGTTGGGGTTTGGGATTACTCATAACTTTATTCTCTCTCTGCCTACAGTGTAGGGACAGTTGATGATGTCTTCATTTCTTCCCTCTCACCTTCTCACCCTTTCCTTTCTTTTGTCTGTGATAAACATTTTTTTCTCAGTTTGGCACTTATTTTTTGATTTTCATGATGAAATTTTTTGTCATGCAGGAATTCTTGATTGTTACAAGGTCAAACTTTCTTGTATATTTTCTTTTTTTTGTTTTTTTGAGATAGAGTCTCACTCTGTCTCCCAGACTGGAGTGCAATGGCGCCATCTTGGGTCACTGCAACCTCTGCCTACCAGGTTCAAGAGATTCTCCTGCCTCAGCCTCCTGAGTAGCTGGGATTACAGGCACGCGCCACCATGCTTGGCTAATTTTTGTATTTTTAGTAGAGACAGGGTTTCACCATATTGGTCAGGCTGGTCTCAAACTCCTGACCTCAGGTGACCCACCTGCCTTGGCCTCCCAAAGTGCTAGGATTATAGGTGTGAGCCACTGCTCCTGGCCTCTTTTATATTTTCTAAATTTGAGGGCATAGTTAGAAAAGCCTTCTCCCCATCTATGCTTTTTAAAATAAACCTAGAAATTTTCCCTCAGGCCCATTTGATGGAGCCACATGGACCATGGTGCAGCCTGGCTCTGGGCTGGCTGTGTGCAGCCAATAGGGGAGCAGTGGCCTCACTCCCGAGTGAGCCTGAAAGGGGGCAAGCAGCTGTGCACACAGGGCAGCAGGCCCAGGCAGTGAGAAGGCCCTCCTACCAGCCTCTCTCCTGTGGCGGCCCCATGGGATGGGTCCCTATGGCCTCACTGCTCTCACCTCTCTGGTGCCTGCCAGCACACCTTGTCTGTCTGTGCTGAGGGCAGAAGCGTGCGGCTGATGGGAGGAGAGGTTCAGGAGTGAGGCTTTGGGCCAAGTGGCCTCCTAGAATACACATCTAGTATTTATATGCTTTTTTTGTTTTGAGTTTTGAGTATTTATTATCCTTATTTTAATAACATTTATTTAATTGTATATTTATTAGATTTAAATTTTTTTAAACAAAATTTGAGACCGAGTCTTGCTCTGTCAACCTAGGCTGGAGTGCAGTGGTGGTCCGATCCCGGCTCACTGCAATCTCTGCCTCCCAGGTTCAAGTGATTCTCCTGCGTCAGCCTCCCTAGTAGCTGGGATTACAGGTGCGCACCATCACACCTGGCTAATTTTTTGTATTTTTAGTAGAGACAGGGTTTGACCATGTTGACCAGGCTGGTCTCGAACTCCTGACCTCAGGTGATCTGCCCACCTTAGCCTTCCAAAGTGCTGGGATTACAGGCATGAGTCACTGTGCCTGGCCTATTACATTTAACTTTTAATGATGGCTATGTTTAACTGGCTTAGAAAATTCCTGAAAATTGGCTGGGTGCGGTGGCTCAAGCCTGTAATCCCAGCACTTTGGGAGGCCGAGACGGGCGGATCACAAGGTCAGGAGATCGAGACCATCCTGGCTAATACGGTGAAACCCTGTCTCTACTAAAGAATACAAAAAACTAGCCGGGCGACGAGGCGGGCGCCTGTAGTCCCAGCTACTTGGGAGGCGGAGGCAGGAGAATGGCGTGAACCTGGGAGGCGGAGCTTGCAGTGAGCTGAGATCCGGCCACCGCACTCCAGCCTGGGCGACAGAGCCAGACTCCGTCTCAAAAAAAA